>NC_066575.1:2355513-2495513 GCF_024679095.1 Eriocheir sinensis | reverse complement strand
GCCAGGTCGTGCAGCACCCACGCCTCCTGGGCCGTCCACACCAGCTTGTCGGCGTCGTCCAGCGGCTCCTTGATGGCCACGCGCACAATGTCGGTGCGGCTCAGCGCCAGGCGGCCCTTGTACACCCGGGCGAAGTTCCCGCAGCCCAGCAGCTTGCCCTTCCTGAGGAGCCTCTCCCGGATAACAGGGAGCGAGCCCGAGGAGGAGGAGGAGGTCTTGTGCTCCCCGTAAAAGGCAGAGGTGTTGGTGCGTAGTGGTGATGGCGTCATGTTGCTTGTGTGTGTTGGGGGGCAGCGGGAAGGCTTACCCATAGAGGTACTAAGGGCGAGATTTAAGACTACACCTCGGTTTGCCCTCCTAACCCCTACCTGCACAAAGGCAGCTTGGATCTGACATTGCATAGGTCGCAATCTAGAGCTAGCGTCGATTGAAAGGCTCCCAATACTCGCCTGTAGGGGGGTATGGGGCCATCGTCAGTTTCAGTGTCAGTTAGCGCGCAGATTTCGTCCAGCAAGGAGGCGTCATGTGCGCACCTTTCAACGGCGGCCTATAATGATGTCCTAGCGAGACTGTGCGTTTCCTGCTCCATTCTTAAATACCTGAAACATCCCCATTTCCAGTTTCCAGTTCTGCAAACATGTTCAAGTGCGATAGCTTTTCTTGCCTCCTCAACCAGCTATTTATCCACTTGTTTTTCTTTTTTCCTTTCATTTTTCTCGTTCTGTCGCACCACAAACTCCTGTAGATATGCAGAAAATCTACACCCTCAGGGGAGAACGTCATGGCATGTCTTGTGTTAAATTTCCGTGGAGCTGAAACCACGTCTGCAGTACCGCCTGATTAGAGAGAGAGAGACTCTCTCTCTCTATTACTAAGCCTCTAGATAACTTAAAATCCTTAGTTTCAATGCGCGTAGCCTAAGAAACAAATTTGATGAACTGAGATGTCTTGCTTTAACAGAAAATTTTGACATAATTGCTATAACCGAAACATTTATCGACACCACAAATATTGATTTAAGTTCCGAATACAACATAGATGGCTACAGACTCTTCAACAAAGATCGTAAACTGTAGAGGCGGTGGCGTCGCCCTTTATGTCAAAAGCTATTTGCAACCCACTGACAAAACACTGGGAAACAGTAACGTTGAACATTTGTGCGTGCGAGTAAACATTGCAAAAGTCAACTTAAATATATCTGTCACCTACAGACCTCCCGGGCAATCACTGATGACGACCTTGAAATGTACAGCGTCTTAAGGCAGTCACTTAATAACAGCGACTCACTGATATTAGGAGACTTTAACCTCCCCATATCGACTGGGCGACACTGTCAGGTACAGAAGGCGAGTCACATAGAATGATCGAATTTCTAGAAGAAAATTATCTAAGCCAAATGGTTTCTGAGCCAACTCGACAAAATAATATACTCGACCTTGTTATAACGACCCAAGATAACCTAATCAGTAGTGTCACGGTAGGAGAACACCTCGGTTCTTGCGATCATAAATTAGTGCGCGTCGACATTAAAGCTCAATCATCAGTGACTGAAAATAAAGTAAAGGTGCCCAATTTCAAAAGAGCTAACTTCGTAGAAATCCGACAAACACTAACAGTAATACAACTGTCAGATGACGGCAACGTAGAGGAAGCCTGGCTAAGCCTTAAAATCACTTACTCACTCAGCAGAACACATTCGTCCCCTTGTGCGAGAAGCGAATTAACACTAAAAAGCCCACCGTGGTTTAATAGCGAAATTAAACAATCAGTAAATGAGAGAAAATTGTTTTACAGGTTAAAGAAAGAACAAAGCACGCCCGAAAACATTAGACTTTATAATGATGCCAGGCGACGAGTAAAAAGACTAGTAGGTCAGGCAAAGCGTAGATACGAAGAAAATATAGCAGCCAACTGTAAAAATAATCCGAAATCTTTCTTCAGTTACATAAACAACAGAAAGGCGATCAAAAGTGGTATTGGACCTTTAACAAACAGCGACGGTGCACTAGTGACTGACAGCCAACACATTGCAAACCTCTTAAACAATTACTTTTCCTCGGTGTTTAATACTAACAGTCTTCCTCTCGCTACCACCAACACCAGTACTATTGTAAATCTCGAGCATGCATTGCCTAATTTTGAAATAACAACCGATGAAGTCCTTAAAGCTCTCCATTCACTTAAAACAAATAAAAGTCCTGGACCTGACAAAGTATATCCAACTCTGCTGAAAGAAACAAAGAGCGAAATACTCTCCTCCCTCACAACCGTATTCAATATGTCCTTGCGACAAGGCATCGTCCCTTCAGATTGGAAAAAGGCTAACGTGACACCGATTTTCAAGAAAGGAGACAAAAAGTACCAGGTAATTACAGGCCCATTAGTCTAACTTCGGTTGTAGGTAAGCTACTTGAGGGCATAATTAGAGACAAAATTGTGAATTACCTTGAAAGCCACTCATTGATTGGGGACTCACAACATGGCTTCCGAAACAAAAGATCCTGCCTATCAAACCTATTAACCTTTTATAACGACCTCTTCACTGTTTATGACGTAACCAAATCACTGGACGTAGTCTATCTTGATTTCAGAAAGCGTTTGATAAAGTCCCGCATCATAAATTACTTTACAAATTAAAGCAAATAGGTATTGACGGTCAAGTAAACCAATGGATCGCGAATTGGTTGAGCAACAGACAACAAAGAGTAGTGATTGACGGATTTAACTCAGAGTGGGCGCCTGTCACTAGTGGCGTCCTCAGGGCTCGGTCCTTGGCCCAGTGCTCTTCATTATTTACATCAACGACGTGGATGTTGGACTCAATAACCGCATTAGTAAATTTGCAGACGACACAAAGATTGGTAACTCGGTTCTCACTGACGAAGACAGGCAAAGCCTCCAAGAGGTTTTGCACAAAATTTCAGCTTGGTCGGAGAGATGGGAGATGCCCTTTAACATAGACAAGTGCCAGGTCCTTCAAGTTGGAACGAGGAATAAGAAGTTCGAATACGAAGTGCGCGGCGTTAAACTCAAAAGCGTTCAATGCGTCAAAGACTTGGGGATCAAAATCGCGTCAAACCTCAAATTCTCACAGCAATGCATCGATGCAGCAAATAAAGCGAACAGAACGTTGGGCTTCATTAAAAGAAACTTTGTATTCAAGAATAAAGATGTAATACTCCGCTCTACAACAGTTTAGTCAGACCCACTTGGAATATGCGGTACAGTTTGGTCTCCCCACCATGCAAAGGATATTGCTAAATTAGAAGGTGTTCAGCGTCGGGCAACGAAAATGATCCCTTCCTTGCGCAACAAATCCTACGAAGAAAGGCTTTCACCTTAACATGTTCTCTCTTGAGAAACGTCGCCTGAGGAAAACTGATCGAATGTTTTAAAATACTTAATGGTTTCACGAATGTAGACAGATCAACATTGTTTATGATCGATGACACTTTGCGCACGAGGAACAATGGCGTAAAACTCAGATGTAGACAAGTAAATTCAGACTGCACCAAATTTTTCTTCACCAACGTTGTAGTGCGAGAATGGAATAAGCTTCCACTGTCAGTGGTCCAGTGTAACACGATTGACTCCTTCAAAAATAAGCTTGACTGTCACTTCCTTCAACTTAATATCAACTAGAGTAGAAATGCAACGTTTTGGAGTCTTCTGATTAATGTAAAATCACTTAGGTTTAAGGACAGACCACCAAGTCTGGACCATGGGGTCTGTGTGGTCTGATTTTCTATGTAAATCTATGTAAATCTCTCTCTCTCTCTCTCTCTCTCTCTCATATCAGCCATGCCCCAGGCCACAGCCACTCCCTGTTCCCCCTGGCTTCACCCTGACCCCTTGCAATCTCTCCCTGTCCCCTCCCTGCACCCCAACCTCCCTCTCCCCACCTTCCTCCCTGCCCCCAACTCCCCTAGCCACTCCTTGCATCCCCGCAGCCATCTTCTCCTCCTGCTCCCCTCCCCCTTTACCCCCCCCCTCCCCACCAGTGACTAATTCCCCCCCCTTCCCCCCCCTTATCTTCTCCCTCCCTCTCGTTCTTTTTTTCTTTTGCCGAAGCAGCGTTTAGCGTTTTTTTTTTAATTGATGTTTTTTTTTCCTTTCATCTGCTTTCCTTGCTGTTAAAAAAACCTTCCCCTTACTATCCCTATCTTCTTTTCTCCTTTAGTCTACTATCTACCTCTTCCTCTCATCGTTTTTGCTTTCCCTATCCCTCCCTTTTTCCTTCCTATCTTTCCCTCCCTTCCTCCTCCTATCTTCTTTTTTCCTCCATCCGTTTCCATCTTTGCCTCCTCTCTTCTTTCTAGTCATTTATCAACCCCTTCTTCACTCCCTATCATCGAATCTGCTTTCCCCATCTCCTCCTTCCTCCCCATCTTCCCCTCCTTGCCTTCTCTATCTCTTTCCCTTCTTCCTTTCTCTATCCCCATCTTTACCTCCTCTCTCCTTCCTAGTCATTCATCAACCCCTTCTTCACTCCCTATCATCGACTCTGCTTTTCCATATTTCTATCTTCCTTATCACTCCCTTCCCCCTGCTTCCTCACCTTCCTCCTGCCCTCCCCACCCCACCCCGTATCCCAATCTCCCCTCCCCTTCCTCCTTTCCCTCCCCACCTCTTCCCTGTCATCCCCACTCCCCCCCGCCTCCTCACCTCCCCCTGCCCTCCCCTACTTCCCCCTTATCTATGTCTCCCCACCTCCCCCCTTTCCTCTGCCATCCCCATTCCCCACCTCTTCCCTGCCCTTCCCACTTTCCTCCTTCCCCCTGCCGTCCTCCCCTCTCCCCCTCCCCCTGCCGCACCCTGCCTCCCCTGCCACGCGCCTTGCATAACTGAGCGCCCCGAGGAGGTCAAGATTATTGTTATTTATTGTTTGAGATCACCGCGGCATCCTCCAGCGCTCAGGGGCCTCCATTAGTCTCCTCCGCCAGCCTCCCGCGACGACTCATCTCCTCCTCCTCCTCCTCCTCCTCCTCCTCCTCCTCCTCCTTCTTCTACTTCTCTACCTTGTTCTTCTTTTTCATCTCCTCCTCCTCCTCCTCCTCCTCCTTCTCCTCCTCCTCCTATAATTAACCTTGCCTTACCTTGCCTTGTCTTTCCTTCCCTTCCTTTCCCTTCCCTTCCCTTACATTTCCTTACTTTACCTTACTTTCCCTACCCTCCCCTTCCCTTTCCTTCCCTTCTCTTCCTTTTTCTTCCTTTCCTTTCCCTTCCCTTCCCTTCCCTTCCCTTACATTCCCTTCCCTTCCCTTCCTTTCCCTTCCCTAACCTCCCCTTCCCTTTCCTTCCCTTCCTGTCCTTTCCCTTCCCGTATATTACCTTACCTTGCCTTACCTTCCTCTCCTTCCGTATATTACCTAACCTTCCCTTACCTTCCTTTCCCTTCCCACATGATGTTACCTCTCCTTCCCTTCCTTTTCCTTCTCTTCCCTTACCTCACCCTGTATTATCTTCCTTGCCTTTCTACATCATATTTTAGCCTCCTCCAATTCTCCTCTTAGTAATTCGTTCCATATTTCAACCCCCCCTTAAACCCCCCTCCCTCACCCCCCGTTTCCACCAGCCTCCTCATCAACCACCACTATAATTACCAAGAACATATAAATCCCCCTCCTCCCCCATTCCCCCTCCCCCATAATTCCTCCCCCACCCCATCACCATCACCTTCATCTTGCGTCTTTTTGCGTCTACGTTCTCCTCCTTCATTTTGTTCTCCTCTCTTTTATCATTATCATCATCGTCTTTTTTTCTTGTTCTGTTTTCTTGTTATTGTTTTTGTTTTGTTGTTCTGATTTTTCCTTCTTCCTCGTCCTCCTAATCTTTCTTTTCCTCCTCCTCCTCAAGGCCCCAACCGTATGCCCTTAAGACTCAAGTGACTGGAAAAGATACACTTGCAAGAAGATTTGATTCAGGTCTTTTAGTACCTCAAAAATTTCAGTAACGTCGATCACTCTAAATTCCTTGAGCTGCAAACCAACCCTAGAATTAAAAATAACGGTGTACTCACTCAAGCGTGGCGATGCAGTACAGAATTGGCAAGAGTTTTTTTTTTTCTCAGTCACTGGAACAACCTCCCTGCTGAATAACAAGTGCGAAAACCACCACCTCCGTTACATATCAACTCGACCGTTACATCGTTGCGTCAGGAGCAGGTTAAATCACTAGAGCGGGAAACCTCGAAATGAACCAATAGATTTTGTGTTGCCTGTTTGTCCATGTTTTTATGTTTCCTCCCCCTCCTCCTCCTTACCCCCCCCACCCCCCACCCCCCACCCCCCGGCCCCACCTGCCAGCCACCACTACATCTACAACGGCTTGGCTACCGTCGTGAATATTAACGCGGCACATAAAAAGGATACAAAAAATAAGATGAGAGTCGAATCCCATGCAAAGGTAAGCTGAGAGAGAGAGAGAGAGAGAGAGAGAGAGAGAGAGAGAGAGAGAGAGAGAGTTATTTCGAAACACACAAAGTAATTAGACGAACAAAGAGTGGTACAAATCCTCACCTTGTAATTGAAGAAGAAAAAAATAAATCAGAAAAAAAACACACAGAAAAAACACGTAAATTAGGATGAAAAAATACAGAAAAGGAAGAAAACTAGATGGCGAGAAAAAAAAGTATGACACAAGAAAGGAGAGATGGCAAAGTGTACATTGATGGCTCTTGGCGTGGCTGGGTGTAATCAAGGTGTTTCCCCGCCTTGGGTCACCTGGCGGGAGGCTGAGTAAGTAATTAGCGTGCCACAGGTGTCTGGAGGCAGGTGTGCTTGTTTGTAGGAGGCCGATGGAGGGAGGAGAAAAAAGAAGAGGAGGAAGATGATAATGATGATAATGTTGATAATGATGGTGGATAAGAAAAAGAACAAGAACAAGAGGATGATGATGATGATGATGATGATGATGATGATGATAACAAACAAGAAAAAGAACAAGAACAAGATGATGATGGTGATGATGATGACGGACAAGAAAAAGAAGAACAAGGGGATGAGATGATGATGATGATGATAACGGACAAGAAAGAGAAGAACAAGGGGGTGAGATGATGATGATGATGATGATTAAGAAAAAAAAGAGGAAAAGGGATTGAAGCTGGAAGAGTAGAAGGAGGAGAAGAAGAAGAAATAGAAGAAAGAGATGAAAAGAGAAATGAAAATATACGAGAGATTTTGCGAATATTAAAATTGATATTACACAAAAAGGAGGAACAAAAGAAAGACTGCAAAGAAGAAATAAGACACAACAATAAATAAAAGCGGTTTCGAGATAAAAACAAAGAACAAAAAGTAAAAGAAGACAAAAATAATAAAAAGTAAAGACGAAATAGTAACTGAAGAAGAAAGAAGGGAAGGAGGAGGAGGAGGAGGAAGAGGAGAAGGAGGAGGAGGAGGAGGGGGGGGGGATAGTTACGGTGTTTACAGAGATACACTAACACAAGGTAGATACCCAACTGAGCAGTACAAGGCGTCTCTCTCTCTCTCTCTCTCTCTCTCTCTCTCTCTCTCTCTCTCTCTCTCTCTCTCTCTCTCTCTCTCTCTCTCTCTCTCTCTCTCTCTCTCTCTCTCTCTTGCATATTATTCCAAGTCGAAGCTAATGCAAGAAAAGACGGAAGAGAGGAGGAGGAGGAGGAGGAGGAGGAGGAGGAGGAGATGGATGATTCATGGAGTGTGACAAAGATGGTTGCGTGGATGTATAGTGGATGGCCGGATGAGTGACACTAGCCGAACCCTTTCTCATCCATCATAGCGAGGAGGAGGAGGAGGAGGAGGAGGATTGAAGTGAATTAGAACTATGCTTTAAATATCCTCATTCTCTCTCTCTCTCTCTCTCTCTCTCTCAAACGTCCTTAAAACCCACACGTGTCACACCTTGAGTCGTGACGAGAGAGAGAGAGAGAGAGAGAGAGAGAGAGAGAGAGAGAGAGAGAGAGAGAGAGAGAGAGAGAGAGAGAATTTTTGGTCACGGTTTTCAGAGACTTACTTGTTAATGTTAATGAGGAAAGAAAAAGAAAAAAGAAAAGAAGAGGAAAAGAGAAAAGAAGAAAGATTTTTGTCTCCTCGTGTCTTCGTGTGTGTGTGTGTGTGTGTGTGTGTGTGTGTGTGTGTGTGTGTTATCAGGGGCTTTTAGTGAACAATATTGAAGGTGTTTTAAATGTTAACGTGATGCTTATTTAGGAAGAAAGAATGCAGGAGGAGGAGGAGGAGGAGGAGGAGGAGGAGGAGGAGGAGGAGGAGGAGGAGGAGGAGGGGGACTTTATTATATACTGTAGTTTTATTTTTGTCTAATGTATTTTTTCTCTATTTTCAGGTAAGTTCTTGATCCGTGTGTGTGCAGGTGAGCGGCGATACATCAGGTAAGAGAAACAAGAAAAAAGAAGAAAAAGAAGAAGAAGAAGAAGAAGAAGAAGAAGAAGAAGAAGAAGAAGAAGAAGAAGATAGTAGCTAAAGATTAAAATACGAGTAGTGAACGAGAACAAAAGATAAAGAGGAGAAGGAAGACGAATAGAAGCATACAGAGGAAGAGAAAGAGAAGGAAGAGGAGGAGAAGGAGGAGGAGTAGAAGGAGGATGCGGAGGAGGAGGAGGAGATAGCAACAGCGGCGTGTGGTTGTTAAAATGAGAGGCAAGACTATGAAAGGAAGAGAACGGAGGAGTTAAGAGTCGAACGTGGAGGAGGAGGAGGAAGAGGAGGAGGAGGAGGAGGAGGTGGTGAGTCAGGGAGGAGGAGGATGATCTGCTCTGTGAATGTATATGGCTAGCTTACACCGTGTTACCTCGTGTGTGTGTATGTGTGTGTGTGTGTGTGTGTGTGTGTGTGTGTGTTGGTATCGTTTGTATTCTGCTTGCGGGATATTTAAACTACCACCACCACTACTACTACTACTACTACTACTACTACTACTACTACTACTACTACTACTACTACTACTACTACTACTTTTTTTACAGCAGAGGAGACAGTTCAAGGGCGTACAGAAAGAGAGAATAAAATAATGAAAAAAAAAAAAAACCGCTACTTACTGCATCTGAATAGAGCACAGAGAAGTGGGCAAAGAGAGAAATGACTACTACTACTACTACTACTACTACTACTACCACTACCACCAACACCACCGCCACCATCACTACCTCTACTAATGCCTTATCAACCAACGAATACAAACCATACCTAAGAAACGGCCTCATGAAAAGACTCCTTCTCTCTTTCGCTCTCTTTCATAACCCAGCTCATCGGCCTCTCCCGCCCCTCTTCCCCTACCCACCTCCCCCCACCTCCCACCTCCTCAGTCATCTCCGTTAAGATTAATAAGAGCGCGGGCAAAGTACAGGCTAACTTACCTTGTTCTAATAGACAGTGTTTGTTACTCCCGAGCGCCAGGTGGGACTGCATCAGAGTGGGTTGGCCGGTGATTAGCTTAAATTTTCTCCATTTAAATACTATCATTTCAGCGACGGCTCACCCATCACGCACTGGAGAGAAGGAGGGAGGAGGAAAAGAAGGAGGTAAGAGCTGGGAGGGAGGAGAGGGAAGGGGAGAGATGGGTAGGTATAAGTGAATTGGAAGGGGGAAAGGGAGGGTTTGGTATGAGGGACGTATGAGGGAAGGGGAGAGAGGAAAGGAAGGGGAGCGGGGGAGAGGGAGGAAATGTATCAGGGAAGGGGAGAGAGGGAGGGATATTTATAAGGGAACGGGAGAGAGGGGAGGAGGAAGGGGTGGTTGGTACGAGGGAAAAGGAGAGAAGGAAGGGAATGTGATAGGTGGAAGGAAGGGAAGTGGGGATAGGTAGGCAGGTAAGGATAGGTTTAAGGGAAGGGGATGGAAGGGTAAGGAGAGGGGAGAGGTGGAAGGAAGGGGTTGGTATAAGGGAATTGGAGATAGGTAGGCAGGTAAGGATTGGTTTAAGGGAAGGGGTGGGAAGGGTAAGGAGAGGGAAGGGAGGGAAAAGGGGAGGGGAGGGAGTGAAGGGAAAGGGATGGACTGTTTTGGCGATATGAATGACTTCGTTTCGAGTAATCCAGAAGAGAAAGAGGAACGTCATCATTAGCGAACATTTGTACTCATTACGGCGTATGTTTATTAATTTTCTGGACCCGGATAGCCCAGAGAGAGAGAGAGAGAGAGAGAGAGAGAGAGAGAGAGAGAGAGAGAGAGAGAGAGAGAGAGAGAGAGAGAGAGAGAGAGAGAGAGAGAGAGAGAGAGAGAGAGAGAGAATCTTTCATCTGACTTTTTGCTAATCTTGTTGTTTGGACCCCACGGCAGATGGATCAGCTAGCGGAAGGGGGAGGGAGGGGGAGGGGGGACGAGTTAAGAATGAGGAAAGCGTGGAGGAAGGCGGGTTGGTGGTGGTGTGGGGGGGGGGGGGTTGGAGGGAAGGAAGGTAGAGGAAAAGGGGAAGGGGGGAGAGAAGGTAAAGAAAGAGGGAGAAGGGAGGGGAGGGGGGAACAGTTAAGAATGAGGGCGGGGGGGCAGGGGGGGGAGGTAGAGTTAAGTCGAGGATTTACATTCATCTTCATTATCTTCATGTTGTGTCCGTTAATCTGGGTACAGCTGCGTTAGATTACTTCTGTTGCGGTGTTTGTTTTTCCTGTTTGTTTAGTTGTTATTGCTAGTTAGGAGTTTGATGTATAGTATTCTTTGACTTAGTAGTAGTAGTAGTAGTAGTAGTAGTAGTAGTAGTAGTAGTAGTAGTTTTTCCCCCCCAAGGGATGCTACATTGGTTCCTTTGTGGCTAAACTGAAAAAAAAAATCCCTTCTTTGGCCCCTTTTCTGGCCGCTTTTGGTTTCTCTGAGATTTTACAATTTCGTGCCGTGAAAGTCACTCAGGAATATGTAGAGGGAGTGTTTTGATTATTTCGTGTGCTGAGAAATAGGGAAAACGTTCTGCCAAGCTCTGATCGCCGCTGTATATCTTGGTGAGCAGTACATTCAAGAAGGGTAAATTTAGTTGTAGATTAAGTTTGTGTAAGGACGGTAGAGAATGCTCATAACACGCCCTGGTGACGTTGTTTGCGGGTTGACAGTGGACAGGTAGACACACACACACACACACACGCACACAAACAGCTCTTGCGTAACGATTGCCCCCCCCCCCCCACACACACACAGCTCTTACGTAACGGTTCACACAAACACAGTCACAGGCCATTTCACGTACACTAATAACCACGTAATTAATGGAGGGAAGGAGGCTTAAGGAGGCTTACTCAGGCTGTTAGGGCGACTAGGGTGAGGGATTGGCCGGGAGGTCAGTCATTAGGGCGGCGAGGGTCATAGGGTGGCAGGGGGAGACTGGGGAAGAAGGGGAGTGGGGAGGATGAATGACTTAAGCAGCGGGGGAGAGGCGAGGTCACGTGGGCATGTTTACTTGGTGACTGGGAGTGTTTGTGGGGGGTCGGGATGGGGAGGGGAGGGAGGGGAGGTGGGGTGAGAGGGTGGGGGGGAAGATCTGTATTGTGGGGTGAAGGCAGGTAATGGAGGCGAGTTGAAGGCGACTTAATTACCTAAAAAGAGTTCATTACCATTTACATAAGAATCCAATACCTTTTACCTTCGTCCATTGAGAGAGGTTGACGTGACAGTTTAGTTGAGATTCGAACTTGAGCTTAAAATTTCGAACGCTCAGGTGTGCTAATTATTTTTTTCACGAGAGGATGCGTTGACGTAGATGATGGGTCGTCTTCAAAGGAAAGGTTGCTATGTGGCATGCTATGTACGCTTTTTAATTGCTTCTTTGCGGTAACTCATGTATTCAGCGCCAGTTTCACAGTTCCCCATGGTCGGTTAGCAAGCTCCCAAACCAATACCAGAGCCTTCGAAATTTCCTTGTATTGTGTCTGGTGTTTATATTCAAGTTCACAAATTTGATGAAACTATACTAGAAAAGTCTTGTGTATTTAGTGTGGCATCGAAGACCTCCCCATTTTGGATTGTATGGGATTCTATAGTTTGGTTCGGGCTGTTACGAAGACACTGTGTTGGACTGTGAAATCGGCTCTCCGCGTGTGTTTCTTTTCCCCATCCGTCACAGTGTTGGGTCAGGTGTTTCTTTAGATTTGTTTGTATGTTATATGTTGAAGATTCTGAGAGGGGGTTAAGTGTTCATGGATTATCGGAAGGAGGTGATAGACAGGATGCTAGAATAGGTAAGGTTTGATTAAGGGAGTGGAGGTGGGAGGAAGTGGAGAGGTGGATGGATTAGTGAAGTGGTGGTCGGAGGAAATGAAGGGGTGGAGAGGTCAGGTTGGATAGATGGGAGGAAATGGAGGGGTGGAGGGAATTGATGGGGGTGGAAGGAAGTGGAGGGATGGAGAGATGGAGTAATGTGATAAGTGGAGGTGGAGGGGTGGAGAAGTTAGGAAAGGGAGGTGGAGTGAAGTGGAGGGAGGGGAAGGAGTGGAATGGTGGAGAATATGAGTGAAATTTTGGGTGGAAGAAGTGGAGGAAGGAGACGGGCGTGCTTGAGGCGTGCACGAAGCGAAAGACAGCAGATTAGGGCTTAATTCAATAGAGCAGAAGGGACGTGAGGCGACATTGTTAACGCAGGTCAGGTAATGCAGGTAAATGACCCACCAGGTGACTAGCCAGAGAACGTGACTGTGTTTGTAACGTGACAGAACCGGGGGGGAGGGGGGGGAGGATTTACAGGAAGGGAGGGGGGGTACAGGACTCACGGGAAGGGGGAAGGGGAGGTTGAAAAAGGCAAAGATTATGTAAAGTTAAAGTCTAATGTGTCGTTAAGTCGTTAGTGTGTTTAGTATTTATTGTTTTCGTCGTTGAATATTTGCTTCTTTATGGAAACTTGTGTATTTAGTGTGTATTTGTTTCCCTGTCTCATGTGTCGTTAAGTCGTTAGTGTGTTAAGTATTTATTGGTTTCGGCGTTGAATATATTTGCTTCTTTGCGGTAACTCATGTGTTCAGTGGGTGTTTGTTTTTATAGCCCTCATAGTGTTTGGTCATGTGTTTTTCTTGATTTGTTTGTATGTGATGTGATTTTTGTCTTATTTATTTAGTTCGGTTATACTCTAGGCCTCCTGCAACGATACTTTTTTCTTCAAGAGCTCTATAAAAACCGGTCTAGAACACAACGCAATACTTGAAAATTGAATGCTAATAACAACACTTACAGACGCACGGCAACACAAGACAAGCTTACTCATTAGCGACAAGATTGGCTCCATTATCTATTTTTCACTATATTCTTACAGTAAAGGAGGTTAGCTTAAGGGCAACAACAACAGAAAAGAAAAAGAAAAACGCGAACTCTGGTCCTGAATAGATTTTTTATATTATATCTTTACCACTTATTGTAATTTGCCAGTGAGACGCTGACGGAAAACTAGCTAATGAGAGTGACTGAAAATTAAGTGAAACAGTGATGCAAAATTGGTTAATGAGGCGATGAAGCAAAATAAGGCGATTCGTGTCAGTAATTTTTGTCCTAGAGTCTGGAGCAGCTGGCGTGTGTGTGTGTTTGTGTGTGTCCTTGGTCGTGGCTGGTCGTCGTGGAGGTCAGGGTCTGCGGCAGCTGTGACCTTGACCCGAATCAATACGTGTCTTTGTCTGGGCAGCGGCCAAGTGACCTCACGCAGCAGGAGCCGATGACGTGTTTTGTTCCCTTCCTTCTGTTCCTCGTTCGCTCCAGGGTTTGTTCCTTCCTCTCTTCCGCCTCGCTTTCCCTCAACTTCCGCAGTCCCTATCTCTCTCTATCCCACTGTCTTTCTATCCTTGTTCTTCCATGCAGTGTTCTCCTGTCCCTATCCTACCGTTCTTTTACTTTGCTGCCTCCTGTTCACTCCTGTCTCCTGTTTCTCTGTTTTGTCCTTGTGTTCCTGTCTGTGGTGTTGTTTCTGTGTCCTTTTCCTCTTTACCTCCCTGTCTCCGTGTCGTTCTCTATCCCCCTGTCCCTTTCTGTTTTCTGTTTTTCTGTCTTGTTTTCTGTTCTGCCCTTGTGTTATCTATGTCTTTTTATCTCTGTCTCACTTTCTGCCTCCCTGTCCCTGTCTATTCTCCCATCTCTCTCTTTTTCTCTGTCCCCGCGTGAAGGAGGGAAGGAGGATGAGGTTGGAGGGAAGAAGAGATGGGGGAGGAATGGACGTAGGAAGGAGGAAGGGATGGAGAGAAATGTGTGGAATATTATGTTGTCTGTCTGTTTCTCTATCTTTTTATCTCTGTTTCTGTCTCGCTGTCCCCTGTTCTCCCCGTTCTTTCCCATCAAACCCCAAATTTATCCTTCCCCATTCCTCCCCTCCTTCGTGCCCTGGAACCTCTCATCCTCACGACCTCTTTCCCTGACCTCCCAGTTCTTCCCCATCAAACCCCAAATTTATCCTTCCCCATTCCTCCCCTCCTTCGTGCCCTGGAACCTCTCATCCTCACGACCTCTCTCCCCTGTTCTCCCCGTTCTTCCCCATACATCCCCAAATTTATCCTTCCCCCATTCCTCCCCCCCTGGCGTTATCCTTCTCCCTCTCCCCACCCTGAAACCTCTCATCCCCACGACCTCTTTCCTATGACCTCCTCGTTCTTCCCCATCAAACCCCAAATTTATCCTTCCCCATTCCTCCCTCTCCCCACCCTGAAACCTCTCATCCCCACGACCTCTTTCCCTTGACCTCCCCGTTCTTACCCATAGACCCCCAGATTCCTTCCTCCCCTCCCTGGTATTATCCTCCCTCTCCCCACGTTCCCCCTTCCCCCTCAAGGACATTGTTATCTTACCTCCTGCGGGGCTTCGAGCACCCCTAAGCTAGGATTACGGAGGGCATATCCTGCGGGAGAAAGAGGAGGAGGAGGAGGAGGAGGAGGAGGAGGAGGACGCGTGCCTTCGTCTTGTTCCTTCACTGAGAGCTTTCATTTATCCGTCAGGCATGAAGGAGGAGGCGTGAAGGAGGAGAACGAGGAGGAGGGAAGGAAGAGGAGGAGGAGAGAAGAATAAATGGATATATGAAAAAGTGAATGAGGGAAGGAAGAGGAGGATGGAGGAAAGAAGTAGAGAAAAAGTGGAAGAATGGAGAGAGAAGGGTGAAAAGAGAAGGAATAGAGGTGGAGGGAAGAAGAGGAAAGAAGAAAAGAAGTAGAAGAGTGGACGTATAGATGGAAGAGAAGGAGAAAGAAGAAGAGAAGTTGATGGATTGAGAAAGAGATGAAAGAATAGAGGAAGAAAAGCAGAGAAAGAGAAGAAGAAAGATTGGAAGAGAGGATAGAGGCAAGATTGATGGATAGAAGAAGAGGGAGAAAGATATGTGGGAGAAAGGGGAGGAGTGGATGGAAGGGTGAGAAATAGAAGGGGAGGAGTGGAGTCAAAGATGATAGATAGAGGGGAGAGGGGATGGGAAGGGGGGAGGGAGGGGGAGAAAGGGGGGGAGGAGAGAAGAGGAGCTGGAATGAGAGAAGAGTGATGGGAGTAACAGAGAGAGAGAGAGAGAGAGAGAATTACCAAAAGACAGAAGCTTAAAAATAAATGGTTGGAAGCCTTACAAAACGAATATTCAAGGTCAAACGTACTCTCTCTCTCTCTCTCTAGGGCAATTAAAGGGGCAAAAGTAGGAGAGAGAGAGAGAGAGAGAGAGAGAGAGAGAGAGAGATTGCAAAAATACAAGTAAATAACAGCAATATACTAAAGAATTATTACAAAAATGCAGAAAAAAAGTAATTGAAAAACTACCCCAAAAATTACAAAAAAAAAAAACACAATAGAAAAAAAAGGAGAAAAAAAGTGAAGAAAATGAGCAGTTAAGAAATACAAAGAATGAGAGAATGAGTGGCTTCTTCTTCTTCCTCCTCTACCTCTTCTTCCTCCTCCTCCTCCTCCTCCTCCTCCTCCTCCTCCTCCTCCTCTTTATTCTCCGAGTAATATAAAACCTTCCCCTCCCTTCCCCTTCCCTCCCTTCCCCTTCCCCTTCCCTCCCTTCCCTCCTCCCTCTCCCACGGTATTACAGAGGGAAGGGAAGAAGGGGAGAAAATCTTTATTGGGGAGAGAGCAATTTTTCCCCTTCCTTATCCTCCCCTCTCTTCCCCTTCTTTCTTCCCCTCGCCTGCTTCCCCTATCTTCCTCTTTCTTCCTTCTCTTCTTTCTCTCTTCTTCTTTCATTTTTCCTGTTTCTTCCTTCTTACGTTTTTCCTCTTTCTTTTTTTTTCCTCTTCATTAATATTTATTTTTTACATTGCTTCGTCCTTTCGTCTTCTGTTTCTTTTCCTCTTTCTCCTCCTCATTCTGTCTTTCCCTTCATTCTTCTCTCTCTCTCTCTCTCTCTCTCTCTCTGTTTGGGGGGTGAGGTTTGCTCCATTATGATTCCTCTTCCCCCCTTCCTCTCCTCTCACGGTTTTTCTCTCCTCTCCCTCCCTCTCTCCCTCCCTCCCTCCTTCCCTCCCTTTCCTCCCTCCCTTTGCCCTTTGGAGGTAGTGTATTCTTATCTCAATAAGTGTTTTCATCTAATCGCTTCTTGCCCCTCCCTCCCTTCTTTCCTCCCTCCCTTGTTCCCTTTCTCTCCCTCTCTCCTCCTTCCCTCCATCCCTCTTACCTTTCCTTCTCTTATCCCGCTTCTCTTTCGTCGTTCCTCTTCCTCCTCTTTATTTGTTATGTCTCACCTTCCTCTTCCCACTTCCTCCTCTTCTTTTTCCTTTCTCCTCTTCTTCCTCTCCACTTCCTTCATCAATGTGTGCTTTTCATCCTTCCTTCTCTTTCTTTCCCGTGTATCTTCCATCTTCCTCTCCCCTTTCTCTCTCTCCTTTCTTCTCCTCTTCTCTTTTCACTCCCTTTCTCTCCCCTCTCCTTCGGTATGTCCTTTCCTTCCTCCCTCTTCTTTCATTCTCTCCTCCACCTTATTCTTCCCTTCTCTCCTCTTCTATTTTCCTTTCTCTCTCCCCTTCCCTTTCTTTGCCTGTCATCCCCACCCTCCCCTTCCCTTTCCTCCCTCCCCCCTTCCCTCTCCTCCCTTCCCTCCCTTCTCTCCCTTCCTCTTAAGTGCATCTGTCCTCCCTCTCTTGCCTGCCTCACATAGCCACACTTTATTATTATTATTATTATTATTATTATTATTATTATTATTATTATTATTATTATTATTATTATTATTATTATTATTATCATTATTATTATTATTATTTTTGTTGTTGTTGTTGTTGTTGTTGTTGTTGTTCTTTCGATGGTGCGTTCTTCAGAGAGAGAGAGAGAGAGCAGGTCACGATTTCCGTTCGCTGACACAAGAGGCACAAATAACTTCTCTCTCTCTCTCTCTCACGGGGTGTCATCTTTGTCCTCCCTTTTCCCACCTCTTCTTACCTCTCCTCTCCTCCCATTTTCTTTCCCCCTCTCCCCCTTCGCCCCTTCCCCCCCCCTTCCCCTCCTCCCCTTAGGCCTATTGTCCCCCGGGGCTTTGTGGATCGGTGTGTAAGTGTGGCTTTGATAGGTGATCTTACAAGGGGGAGAGGGGGGGAGAAGGGGTGGGAGGGGGGAGGAAAAAAAGGGTGAGAGAGGAAGGGAAGGAGAGAGGGGCCGAAATGGTGGTGAGGTCTCTTTAGGGGGGGGGGGGAAGGGTTAAGGGGAAAAGAGTTGATGGTTGATGTTGATGGGGTAGAAAGGTTTGAAAGGTGTGGTTGAATGTAAAGGGAAGCTGGTGGTGGTGGTGGTGGTGGTGGTGATGTAGGGGAAGTGTTAACGGTGGAAAGAAAAGAGGAGGAAGAGAAGGAAGAGGAGGAAGAGGAGGAAGAGGAGGGAGAGAAGGAAGAGGAGGAAGAGGAGGAAGAGGAGGGAGAGGCGGTAGAGGTGATGAATGAAAATAGTTTAATGTTTACGGGAAAAGAAGAAAATTGGGAAAATGAAAAATGTTTGGAGAAGAAGGAAAGGAAGCAGAAAAAAATAGGTTATGAAAAAGAGGAAAAAAAAGGGAGAAATACTTATATGGGACGGAAGGAAAGAGAGAGAGAGAGAGAGAGAGAGAGAGAGAGAGAGAGAGAGAGAGAGAGAGAGAGAGAGAGAGAGAGAGAGAGAGAGAGAGAGTATCACGCTTCAGAAGAAAATAACAAGAAAGGAAAGAAAAGTAAATGACCAAAAAAATATGTAAAGAAATGTAACGAGAATATTAAGCAAAGAAAAAGTAGAAAGAAAAATAAAATAACCAAATAAATAGAAAACAAATATATCAATGAACAAAATGAAGGAGAGAAAAACAAAACAAAACTGCATCTAAGAAAAACAAAAGAAAACAAGATTAAAACCATTATGAAGAAAAAGAAAAAGAGATAAGATAAAAACATAAGGAGAATGATTAGCATGAAACACCAATTAAAAGAAAAAGAAATTGGTGAAGGGAAACTATACTAAATAAAACCATCAGACCAACAAATAACCACAGAAATAAGTCACTCTATTCATGACCAACAAACACAAATAAAGCAAGATCGCAATACTAAACAAACGTAATGAAACTCGATAAGCCAAACACATTATACTCTTACCAACGAAACACACACACACACACACACACACACACACACACACACACACACACACACACACACAGGCTGATCTCATGTGTTTACAATAGTATGAGGAAAACATTGTAAAGGAAAATATATGAACTAAAGGAAAATAAATGAACAGGCTTTTAGTGTGCTTGTAAAACGTGTGACTAGGAAAAAAACAGGAGATTACGAGGGAGTTAATATTAAATAGAGGAATAAAGGGAGGGAAAGGGAGAGGAGGGAAGGGAGATAAAGGTTTTAGAGAGGTGGCATTGGGAAAGGTATGAAGGAGAAAAGGGTTAGGTAGGAGAGGTAAGAAGGTATAGAGAGAAAATAGGGGAGGGAAGCAGAAAGGGGAGAGAGAGGAGTGGAAGTGGGGAAGGAAAGGAGAAGAAAAATGGAGAAAAAATGAAATTGAGTGAGGATAGGGTAGGAAAGGGAGAGAAAAGAAGGGAGAGAAAGGGTAGAGGGAAGGGTGGAAGAGAACAATGTTGGAAGGGCAAAATAGGAAAAGGAGAGAAAGAGGGGAAAGGGAGGTAGGAATAAGAAAAGTAAGAAAACGAGAGAATAGGATAAGAAAGAAAAAAAAGGAAGATGGCGAATAGGGTAAAAAATTGGAGAAATCGGGTTAGAGAGAGAGAGAGAGAGAGAGAGAGTGGCGTAAGAATTTTGTGGGACAGATCACTCCTACCATCTCTCTCTCTCTCTCTCTCTCTCTCTCTGTTTATTCTTATCTTTGTTATTTTCATCCTTCTCTTCTTTCAGTCTCTCTCCTCCCTTTCTTCTTCTTCTTCTTCTTCTTCTTCTTCTTCTTCTTCTTCTTCTTCTTCTTCTTCTTCTTCTTTTTGCTGTTTTCGTTGTTGGTATTCTTATTATAGATGTTGTTGTTGTTGTTCCTATTATTAATTTTTTTCTGTTATTTCTTCTTCGTATTATTATTATTATTATTATTATTATTATTATTATTATTATTATTATTATTATTATTATTATTATTATTATTATTATTATTATTATTATTATTATTCCATCTACTTCTTTTCGTATTTACTTCCATTTGCTCTTCCTCCTCCTCCTCCTCCTCCTCGTATTCTTCTCCTCCCTCTCTTTCTATCCTCCTCTTCTTCCTCCTCCTCCTCCTCCTCCTCCTCCTCCTCCTTCAGCGTCTCAAGGGCTCGTGTGTTCCAGCGAGTGTCTTTCCTTCCATTGGCGGTAAGTGGCGCGGTTAAGGGGCCATTCAGCGCCCTCGCCAGGTGTGTGTGGAGGAGACAGGTAAGGGATCCGTGTTCATTTACCGGCCGCAGGTGAGCCGAGAGGGAGATAACGCGACTGGGGTTCTCTTTGTGTGGGTTTTTATATCATTTTTGGGGGGTTTCTTTCTATATATTTTTTTTGTTTTGTTTTTTCTTTGTTTTTCTTTTGTCTCCGTTTTTTTTTGGGGGGGGGTCTTAATATATGTTTTGTTTGTGTGTGTTTTGATTTCTTTGTTTATTTGTGTCTCTGTTTTGTTTTGTTTTGGGGTTCTGTATATATATTTTTCTTTTCTTGTTTTGATTTCTTTGTTTATTTGTGTCTCCGTTTTGATTTCTTTGTTTATTTGTGTCTCTGTTTTGTTTTGTTTTTGGGGCTCTGTATATATATTTTTCTTTCCTTGTTTTGATTTCTTTGTTTATTTGTGTCTCTGTTTTGTTTTGTTTTTGGGGCTCTGTATATATATTTTTCTTTCCTTGTTTTGATTTCTTTGTTTATTTGTGTGTCCGTTTTTGTCTTTATCATTTTTGTCATATTATTTTTCATTCCCATCTTCCTAAATTTTGTTCTCTGCTCTTTTCCATCGTCTTCTTTTTGCTTTCCTCTATTTTCCCTTTTCCTGCTATCTAATTTTTTTTTTTAATATTTCTCCTCATCCTCTTCATCCCCTCCACCCCACCACCATAATCACGGCCATCTCCTCCTCCTCCTCCTCCTCCTCCTCCTCCTCCTCCTCCTCCTCCTCCTCCTCCTCCTCCTCCTCCTCCTCCTCCTCTTCCTCTTCCCACTCAAACCCATCAAGCTTTCTCTTCTCCAGGTGTCTGAATGGTTTATTTCCTCCTCCTCCTGCTCCACCTCCTCCTCCTCCTCTTCTTCTTCTTCTTCTTCTTCTTCCTTCTCCTTCTCCTCCTCATTCTATTCGTCATCTTCCATTTCAATTTTATTTTTATTTTTTATCTTTCCTCCATTTTTTTGTTGCTATAAATATTTGATTTATAACTATTTTTTCACTCTCATTTACATAATTTTATTTGTTGAATATTATAATTTATGAAGGCAAAGTAATTAAATTCTTGGAAGTATTATTCTTGTGAGTGTTCCCTCCTTGTGTGTGTGTGTGTGTGTGTGTGTGTGTGTGTGTGTGTGTGTGTGTGTGTGTGTCATGGAGTGTAGGCGTGCAGATAAGTTAGATATCCTCCCTTTGCTTCTTCCTCCTCCTCCTCCTCCTCCTCCTCCTCCTCCTCCTCCTCCTTCTCCTCCTCCTCCTCCTCCTCCTCCTTCATGCACACCCGCAGTAAGTCATTATGAAAATAGCACAGCTGGTGAGAGAGAGAGAGAGAGAGAGAGAGAGAGAGAGAGAGAGAGAGAGAGAGAGAGAGAGAGAGAGAGAGAGAGAGAGAGAGAGAGAGAGAGAGAGAGAGAGAGAGAGAATTACCCATTGCATGTCTCACAAAAGGTTCCCGCTGTTCTCTTGTTTCTCCTTTCTTCCCTTCTTCCATTTCTCTCCTTCTCCCTTTCCTTCCCTTCCTTCTCCTTCCATCATTTCATCCCTTTCCTCTCCCCTCCCTCTTTTCCTTTCTCCCTTCTTTCTTTCTCGTCCTTTCTATCTTATCTTTCTTCCCCTTCCGCAATTTTTTCTTTCCCTCTCTCTCCCTTTTCATCTCCCTTCCCTTTCCTCTTGTTTCCTTCTTTCCCTCTACTCCCCCTTTCCTCCCTTTCTCTCCCTTTCCCCATCCCTGTAGTGACACCGCAAAGCCTGTCAGTCACACACACACACACACACACACACACACACACACACTCACCGCGGAAATCAAAACAGGCCCTTGTGTGTGTCCAACTAATAGGACTCAGGTGGTGTTTTTTTTAGTGGTGTTTATCTTCAAGTAACGGTGTGTGTGTGTGTGTGTGTGTGTGTGTGTGTGTGTGTGTGGGTATGGGTGTGTGGGTGAGAGAGAGAGAGAGAGAGAGAGAGAGAGAGAGAGAGAGAGAGAGAGGGCAGCAAATTCGAACCATAATTGTGTTGGACTCAAATGGTAAGGATATAATGACCCTTTCTCTCTCTCTCTCTCTCTCTCTCTCTCTCTCTCTCTCTCTCTCTCTCTCATACAACAAAGATTAACCCACATTTCCTTAACATCCACACAATCAACACAATTTTTATGAACGAGGATAATTCAAGCACATTATACCCGTTCCTCTCCTCCTTCTCCTCCTCCTCTTCCTCTTCCTCCTCCTCCTCCTCCTCCTGTATGGCGTCTCCTCCTCTCTATCCCCGTCGGAGGCCGCAAACAATTGAGGGCGGACGTGGGCGTGACGGAAAATAAAATGAACGTAATGAAAGTGAGCTCTGCATGGGAACGACCTTTTACCATAAGAGGACTCCTTCCCTCTTGGCGCCTCTTGTTCCTCTTGGCGGGCGTTATGAGCCTCCTAGGGGGTAAGAGCAAGGGGAGGAGGGTTCAGAGCAGGGGTGGTTAGCAGGGGAGGGGTGTGGGAGGCAGGGGAAGCGGGTATTTGGTGGAAAGAATAAGGGGTGTGTGTGTGTGTAGGAGGGAGGGAGGGTGGAGGGCTGCCGTCAAGAGGAGGGAGAGAATGAGGGAAGGGCCGGGGCACGTGGTGAGGTGACAGCCCTTGAGAGAGAGAGAGAGAGAGAGAGAGAGAGAGAGAGAGAGAGAGGGGGGGGGGGGCGTTGGGGGTGAGGAAAAGGGAGAATTCAAGCAGAAACAAGAAAAAATATTGAGCGAAGTAAAAAGAAAACAAAGAAAACAAAAGAAATAAGAAGAAAAAATATAAAAGTAGTCACGTAAAATTGAAATATTGGAACCAAAATAGAAGAAAATATACATAAAAAAGAGTAATAATGATAATAATAATAATAATAAGAAGAAGAAGAAAAAGAAGAAGAAGAAGAAAAAGAAGAAAAATAGGAATAATAACAACAACAACAACAACAACAACAACAACAACAACAACAACAACAATGAGGGCCTGGTTTTAATAACGTGAGGAAGGAAGAGCAATAACTTAAGCGGCGAGGAGAAAAAAAAAGAGGTAAAAAAAGGCACATCGAGGGAACGCCAAGGACCCCAGAAATAGGTGTAAAAAATAGGACGACGAAAGAAAGACGGAAATTGAGACGAACGTTGAGGAAAGTGACAGAAAAATTGAGGAAAGCTGAAAAATGTGGCAGAAATAAGAAATGTGTCAAAATGAAATTAGAAAACAAAAAAGCTGCTGAAAAATAAGGCAAAACAATAAAACAATAAGAAATGTGTCAGAATGAAATTAGAAAACAAAAAAGCTGCTGAAAAATAAGTCAAAACAATAAAAACAATAAGAAATGTGTCAGAATGAAACTGAAAAAGAAAACAACATGAAACATATCTTCCTGTCGGCCACCTCTTTTGTTTCTTTTTTAGGAGCAGCGAGTAGCGGGCTTTTTTTTTTTATTATTGTTTTCTTTTTTTGTGTGCCCTTGAGCTGCCTCCTTTGTTGTAAAAAAACAAAAAAAAAAACAAGTCAAATCAGTAAGAAATGGTGGAAAAACAAAAAAATATGGGACAGAAACAAAGGAAGAAACATGTAAAAGTGTCATAATAAATAGTAAAGCGTAAGAAAAACGAGAAAATTAAAGAAAACTAGAAAAAAAGAAAGATTTAATAATATGGTATAAGGAAGGAAAAGTTGTATTCATGGACTCCTACTAATGTTATAAATTTTGTGTGCATGTATTTATAAGTATTTGAATGCACAGAAAGAAAATAATAAAAAAAAAAACCAGTGAGAGAAATATGTAAAGATGAACAATAAGATAGATTAGTAATAATATCACGAACTATGAACAAATTCGAAGGTCATTTTTTTATATAAACCAAAATCAAGCAAAAAAAAAAAAAAAAAAAAAAAAAAACGTACCCAGCGCGTCAAAACAAAGACAGACAAACAAAGACAGACAGACAATAGGGAACAACAATGCAAAACAATGAGGTAACGTAAAACCCCATATCGACTGTTTTGACTCTCTCTCTCTCTCTCTCTCTCTCTCTCTCTCTCTCTCTCTCTCTCTAACCCAAAGCGAACTCGATTAATCAAATACGAGTTAAAAGAAGTGTGTGTGTGTGTGTGTGTGTGTGTGTGTGTGTGTGTGTGTGTGTGTGTGTGTTTCTTGCCCCTCTAATGGATTCTCTCTTTATCAGGGGCGGTGCTGAGGAGGAAAGGAAGATGGGAAGGGAAGGGAAGGGGGAGGAGGAAAGGTGAGGGGGGGGAACTTACCTGAGGCTTTAGAGTGGAGGGAAGGGAGAGATAGGGAGTAAGGGAGACGTGTGTGTGGCTGCCAGGGAGATAAGGAGGAGGAGGAGGAGGAAAGGAAGGAGGATATGGTACTGGCTTTTCTCTTGTTTCAAAGTAGCAGAAGTAGTGGTAGTTGTGGCGGAAGTAGTAGTAGTAGTAGTAGTAGTAGTAGTAGTAGTAGTAGTAGTAGAAGTAGTAGTAGTAATAGTAGTAATAGCAGTAGTAGTTTGCTAATCACTTAAATTTTTCATCAATGCAAAACATATTCTCGTTATATTATTGAAGTTTTGCCGGTAAGAGAGCGGGGTAGGACACATATCAGTGGGTTTAAGTTGAATAAATTTAGATTCAAAATAGAAATAAGCATGAATTGGTTAATTAACAATATAGGATGACTTGGCAGGCATTGTGAGTGCCAGTGGGATAAATACATTCAAGAAGAGGTTAGGTAAATTCATGGATAAGGAGGATATGTGGAGTTAGGTTTACAGAAGCTGACCTGTATGGGCTTACCGGCCTCTCGCAGACTCCCAATGTACTCTTGTTCTCATAGTCCAACACAAATGGAGCTTTACTTCTTTGCTAATATCTGTATCCTTCACCTTTGATTAAGAACTTCCACAAAACATTACCTGAGGCCACGGTATCTCGCCACACCTGGAGGAGAGTGCGAGGAGAGTGTCAGGTCACCTCGTTAACCCTCGCCAGGTGTCACTCCAAGCAGGCATTGACCGAGGAACGGGAGAGACAAAGAGCAGCTGGCTGGGTCCTTGGGGTAGGCCTGTCAGCTGCCTGCCCTGCCTGGCGTCGAACCTGGGTAGATAAGACGTTGGGGGCAGTGAGGCGAGAAGGTTAGCCAGTCAGCCAGTCCCCCAGTCCCCCAGAGCAACACCTGATAGGGAAGGGGGGAGGGGGGATGGGTGGTAATTAAGAGGTAATCATGTATTATTCATAGAGATAGAGATAGAGAGATAAAGAGAGAAAATGATGTGTTGGTTAGCTTTGTACTGGTATCTCACCCTTTTCATCTCTCTCTCTCTCTCTCTCTCTCTCTCTCTCTCTCTCTCTCTCTCTCTCTCTCTCTCTCTCTCTCTCTCTCTCTCTCTCTCTCATCACCTCCACCCAAATGACCCGACCACCTTTACCTCTCCTCTGTTCCTGCCCCTCCGCCCACGCCGCCCACGCCCTCTCAGCTCCGCGTGGAAATGATAGCTTCTCCGTGACACTAAATAACGGGGGGGAGGGGAGGGGGGGAGGAGAGAGAGAGGGGGGAGTGGGGTGAAAGAGAGAAGCAGGGTAGGGTGGCATTAGGTGGGATGGGGAGTAGGAGGAGGAGGTGAAGGAGGAGGGGAGAGTTTTTCAGGATGGGCGTGGCATTGTGTGGGTATGATTTGGTGGGGAGGTGAGGATGGAAAGTGGGGGAAGAAAGAAGAGGATGGAAGGGGAGGAAAGGTGGAGGATTGGGAGGAGGAAGGGGGAAGAAAGAGCAGAGAAAGAAGAGGAAATGGAGGAAATGGAGAGGAGGAATGAGGAAGAAAGAAAAATGGGAGATGAAGGGGAGGAAAGGGGGGAAGAAAGTGAAGAAGGGGGAGGAAAGAAAGAAAAGAGGAAGAGGAGGGAAGGGAGAAAGAGGGAGGCGAAAGGGGAAATGTGAAAAGGCATTGTGTTTGGGCAGTGATTTCAATGTGTGTGTGTGTGTGTGTGTGTGTGTGTGTGTGTGTGTGTGTGTGTGTGTGTGTGTGTGTGTGGACGCGTGACCAATTAAAATTAAGGCTTTCAAACTTTATGAGCGAAAGCTTGAGAAACAATGAGCCATGAAAAAGAGGGAAAAAAAAAGGAATTTGCATAAACTTTAAATATGAGACGACTGCATGAACTCATTTTTTTCTTCTCTCTCTCTCTCTCTCTCTCTCTCTCTCTCTCAGATGGTTTCGACTCGTTTTTCTTCTTTTTTCTTCATTTCTTTCTTCCATGTTTGTTGATACTCTGTTTAATACGCTTTTTCTCTCTCTCGTCTTAATATTTCACTCGGTTACACTCATTTTAAATCTCATATACTCCACTTATCTTATCTGCATCTCTTCTATTTCCATTTTTATTCGTCTTTCCTTTTCTCAACGCTATAATCAAGGCAATAAACGTAATTCATTTTTCATCGGTTTTGGTCTCATTTATTTCCTTTAAATTTACGTTCAGTTCTTCGTATGTTTTCCTATTTCATTGTTCTTATTTTTTTGTCATATTTTTCTTTCTCTTTTTACATACACAATAATTTTTTTTCATCATCGTTTTTTCTCTATTTTTTTCTTTGATTTTTTTGTCCAATATTTTCTTTGTTTTCCTTTTTTTTCATTGTTTTCGCTTCTCTGTTTTATATTGTTTTTTTTACTTTCTTTTTTTACATTCACAATTTTTTCTTCATTGTTTTTTCTATTTTTTTCTTTGATTTTTCGTCCAATATTTTCTTTGTTTTCCTTTGTTTATTGTTTTCATATTTTCGTTTTATTTTTTTCTTTCTTCTTTTACTTATAATTATTTGCATCGTTTTTCCTCTCATATTTTTTTCCTTTTTTCCTCTTCGTATGTTTTTATTTTCTTCTTCTTCTTATTATTATTATTATTATTATTCTCACCTTTCAGTTACATTTTCCTTCTTTTCTCCTTCATTCCGTCATATTTGTTACATTTTTCATTTTATTTCCGTTCAATTTTCCATTTTATCGAGTTTTCTCTCATTTTCTCGTTAGTTCCCTTTCAGTTCCTCGTATATTTTCCTTTTCATTGTGCTCACCTCTACCTTTTTCTTCCTTTTCCTCTCTCACGTTCTTTAAGTGGGCGGGGAAACTGGGCGAGCTTTTCTTACTCTTCCTTTTCCTCTTTCTTTTCCCTTTCCTTTCCTTTTCCTCTCTCGTTCTTTAAGTGGGCGGGAAAACTGCTGGGCAGACTCCTGACTCCCTTATAATTGAACACCTTTCCGGGGTCGTGAGTCTGCCCGAAAGAGTCTTGAATACCCCAAAAGTCGGTTCCAAAAGACTCAAGTGATTTTCTTTTGTTTTTGTTTTCATCCGGAAGTGAAAGCGAGAGAACGAGACAAGAAGAGCGACAATAAAAACAAGAATGAAGAACGAGAGAGAGAGAGAGAGAGAGAGAGAGAGAGAGAGAGAGAGAGAGAGGGAGAGGGAGAGGGAGAGAGTCCAGCGGAAACGGGCTGATAAAGAATGAAAGAGAGAAAGGAAGGAAAAAAAAGGAGAGCGAGATTACAGAGGAAAAATAGAAGTTGAAATACGCTTACCACCAGAGAGAGAGAGAGAGAGAGAGAGAGAGAGAGAGTAATGGCGGTAGTCGAGGTGATGGTGAGTCTGAGTGATAAATGATTGCAGTGAAGATGCAGTGATGATGGCATTTTGTGTTGTGCTAATGATGGTGATGATAGATGGTGGTGACGAGAGAGAGAGAGAGAGAGAGAGAGAGAGAGAGAGAGAGAGGGAGAGGGAGAGGGAGAAAGGTAAACGGACTGACAGAGACACAGAAACCAAGATAACATTCACCGCAAGGGACAAAGACAGACAGACAGACAGACAGATAGATAGACAGACGGACAGGTAAGGCGTGAGGTGTGAGAGAGAGGTCTTGCCCCCTAACAAAAGCCTAATTAAAAGCGTAACAGGTAAACGTAATGCATACCTTTGTTTTCTTTTTTTCTTCTTCTTTTCTTCTTTTCCTTCTTCTTTTTCATCTTTTTTTTCTTTCTTTCTTTCTTCTTTTTCTTTCTTTCTTACTTCTTCTTTTCTTCTTTTCTTTGTACCCTTCATTTTCTTCCTTCCTCTTTACTCCTGCAGATTTTTTTCTCTTCGTCTTCTTCCCTTCTTCTTTGTTCCTCTTCCTGTTTTTGACGTTCCTTTGTTTTTCCTTCCTTTCCTTTCTCCTCCATTTCATTCATAAGCTTCCAAATATTCGCATCTTCCCCTTTGCTCCTCTCCTCTTCCTCCTCTTCCTCTTCTTCTCTTTCTTCCCTTCCCTTCTTCTTCATTACATTTCATTCATAACCTTCCACATCCTCATCTTCATTCTCTTCTTTCCTCCCCTCTTCCTCCTCCTCCTCTTCCATCCTGCTCATCTTACCCTCCTCTTCTTCTTCCCTTTCTTCCTCTTCCTCTTCACTTCTCCTCCCTTCCACTCCAACCTCTACCATCCTTTCCTCTCCCTCCCTTCCCATATCATCTTCCTCTCCATTCTTCCCCTTCTCTCCTCCTCCTCCTCCTCCTCCTAAGCCCTTCCATCTGGCGGCATTATTTTAAGTGTGTGTATCAGTGACGGACCCTCGAGTGTGTGTGTGTGTGTGTGTGTGTGTGTGTGTGTGTGTGTGTTTGACAGCGGAACAAAAGAAAGCAACGCAAAAATGTTCATTGTTCGAAGAAGGAGGAGAAAGAGGAGGAGGAAGAGGAGGAGGAAGTAGTAGTAGTAGTAGTAGTAGTAGTAGTAGTAGTATTGATGATATAGTAGTAATAATGATAAAAGAAGGGAAGGAAGAGTATAAGAAGACGATTACAACTCCTATTTTTCTTCTGTTATTCATGTTTTTTTATTTTTTTATTCTGTGTTTCTTACGTTTATCTTTTCTTTATTTCCAGGTGAGTTCCGTGCCTTGTTAATGAGCAGCGAGGGAACAGGTAAGAGAAAGAAGAAGAAGAAGAAGGGAACGAAAATGGAAAAAGAGGAAACGGAAGAAGACGAAGAAGGCGGAGGAAAGAAACAGAGCAACAGAAAAAAAAATGGAAGCTGAGATAACAGATGAATTGTAGAAATAAGACAAAGAAATGGTAGAATGACAAAGGAAAGAAGAAATAGGATGTAGAGGATAAAGTAAGTAAGTAGCGGGTTTTTATTTCATTATTTATTTCTTTTTTTAAGCCCTTGCACTGTCTCCTCTGCTGTAAAAAAAAAAAAATGTAGGGTTGGAGAATGTAAAGGAGGAGGAAGAGAAGATAAAGTAGAGATAATAAAGTGATGATGAAATGACAAGGAAAATAATAGAAAAGGGAATATAGAGAAAAGATAGACGTATGAGGATGCCGAAGAGGATAAGGACGAGGAGGAGTTTTAAGAGGAGGAGGAGAAGCTTTGAGAGGAGGAAGCGGAGGAGGATACGGAGGAGAAAAAGAGATAATGTAAAGAGGAGGAGGAGCTAGGAAAAGAAGAAACAAAAAATAACAACAAAAAGGAGTAGAAAATTATGAAAGAGCAAATTATATGGGAAAGCATCTCCGTGGTCTACACCTTTTCACCCTCAAATTAAAAAAAAAAAGATGAATTTCAAATTAAAAAAGTTGAATTTCATATATGAAATTCAACTTTTTAAATTTGATATTCAACTTCTTTTAATTTGAGGGTGAAAAGGTGTAGTGGTCAGCGTGCCTACCTACCACTCCGCGGGACCGGGTTCGAATCCCTTCCCGGGCAGTCGGCGTGCACCTCACCCAGCTGTTCATCCTCCCTTTCGGGCTGGTCGATAAATGTCTACCCGGGGGAAAGCAAACTGTGGCAATCCCGAATATCACATTGACCCGGGGTAACTGCATGGTTCCTACCTACCACAGGGTCAAAGGGCCAACGGATCGGAGATGAGCACCGCAACCACGCGCAGCTATAGCGTATACACTCACCTTTACCTGTACCTAAATTATATGAAGGCTAGAAATGTGCGTGGCTGAGGATAAGATCTTTGAGTCGTTAGTGTGTGTGGCTGTGGGTAAGGAGGATGTTGTGGAGAGGTGGATGAGAGTGTTGATGTGGGTGTAGGTGCGTGGTTGGCTGTTGTTATGGATGTAGGGAGATGAGTAAAGGTATCGAGGTGGGTAAACGGATTGGTGTGGGTGAGTGTGTACGGGTGACTGTGAGTGTGAGTGAGGCTGAGGGAAGGTGGATGAGTTTACTGAAATGGGTAAACGGATTGATGTGGATGAGTGTGGGTGTGGAGAGGTGCCTATGTGTATTAATGTGGGAAAATGTAGTGGTGTGTGTGGTGGGGATGTGGTGGTGTGGAAATGGATGTGGATGAAAGTGGAAGAAGGTGGATAAGAGTATTGATGAGGGTGAACGTATTACTGCGGGTGTGTGGGTGTTGGTGGGTTGGCGTGGGTGTGGGTGGGCAAGTGGATGAGTGGGTATGTGGGTGTACGGGTGGGTGCTAGTGCGGACAAGGGCGTGGGCGCGGCCGTGGGTGTGAGTGTGGGCGTGGTGGGTTGAGAGCCTTCTGCAGGTGGCTCCTCATGCTCCCAGCCTCTCAGCCTCAAGTGGGCGGCACTCGAGGAGGAGGAGGAGGAGGAGGTGGAGGAAAAGGAGGAGGAGGAGGAGGAAAAGGAGGAGGAGGAGGAGGAGGAGGAGGAGGAGGAGGAGGAGGAGGAGGAGGAGGAGGAGGATATGGTAAATAAAAATAGCTGAATGTATACTAATAGGAGTTAGATATACAGAGAGAGAGAGAGAGAGAGAGAGAGAGAGAGAGAGAGAGAGAGAGAGAGCACTAAACGAAATAAACAAAGAAAAGACAAACAAATTATAAACAGGAAGAAGCAAAATGAGAAAAATAAATTATCACGAACACCAAAAAAAAAGGATTCACGGTAACGATACTAAAGCAACAACAACAACAACAACAACAACAGCAACAAACTCTTCAGCGAAACTCGAGAACGAAACCCAAACAAAGCTTTTCTAAATCCACTTAAATCTCGGAGAATGAAAAAAGAAAACAAAAATGAATTGATACACAAACTCTGAGAGGATGACGAGGAGGAGGAGGAGGAGGAGGAGGAGGAGGAGGAGGAGGAGGAGGAGGAGAGCTTCTGACTTACTCGTTGGCTTCTGATTCAGGTCTTCTATCACGATCCATTCACGGTTTTGACTCAGCAATCCTCTTAGGGGCTTCAAGTGCGTACCTCTTATTCCCTCCTCCTCTTCCTCCTCCTCCTCCTCCTCCTCTTGTTGCTGTTGTTATTGTTGCTATTGTATTATTTTTATTGTTGATGTTTGTAAAGATAGTTATGGTGACTGAATTGATGTTTTTCGCTTTCTCGTTTTGTTGCTTATAGTGAAGGTGGTTGTGGTGGTTGCGTTGTTGTTGTTGGTGGTGATTGTGGTGATGGTGGTGGTGGTGACGATGGTGATGATATAATTTAGGTTAAACAGCTTCATCTCTTTCTTTCTCTTCTCTTTCTTTCGTATTCAATTTCTTTTTCTCTTTCTTCTTTCTCTCATTTATTCATCTTTCCGATCCTTCTTTCTCCCCGTAATCGTTGCTACAGTTTTAATTTCATGTTTTCTCTCTTTCCTTCTCTTTCATTCTATCTGTCTCTTTACTTCTTTCTTTATTTCTCTCTTCCAGTCTTCCGTTTCTTCTTTCTTGTCTCTATACTTTCATTCCATTATTTATCTCCCTGTTCTTCGTCCTTACATTGTTAATCTAATCCTTTTCTCTTTTGTCTTTATCATCCAATCTCTTTCGTATTCAGTCTCTTTCACTCAATCTTCCGTTCTCTGGTATTGTGTCTTTCTCTCTTACTTTCTCGTTCAGTCTTCCGAGCTCTCTCTCTCTCTGTATCTCTCCCCGGGTCGTCGCTGCATTGTCCCGACCAGTCGGCGTAGCTAGGCAGGTAAAGATATGTGACTATTGAGATTCTGTTCACGCCTCGGCCCAGTCGGATTTATTGCAGACTCTTCTTCTTGTTTTTCTTCTTCTTCTTCTTCTTCTTCTTCTTCTTCTTTTTTGTTGTGTTATTCTGCGTTGTCTTCTCCTTCTTCTTCTTCTTCTTCTTCTTCTTCTTCTTTTTTGTTGTGTTATTCTGCGTTGTCTTCTTCTTCTTCTTCTTCTTCTTCTTCTTCTTCTTCTTCTTCTTCTTCTTCTTCTTCTTTTGCGTTGTCTTCTCCGTCTTCTTTTTATCTTCTTCGTCTTCGTCTTTTTGTTGTTCTTTTTCTTCTTCGTGTTCTTGTTCCTGTTCTTCTTCGTCTTCTTGCTCTTCTTGTTTTCGTTCTTGTTCTTGTTCTCTTCTTTTTCGTTGTCGTTGACTTCTTTTTTTTCTTTTCTTCTTTTTCTTCTTCGTCTTCATATTCGTTGTCCTTGTTTTATTATTGTTATTCTTGTCTTCCTCCTCCTCCTCCTCCTCCACCTCCTCCTTTTTTTTTCTTCGTTCTCATTCTCCTTTGCTTTTGTTGGGTTGTGAATGTGACGGGTCTATTTGTTGCGTTTATGGACTTCATCCTCTTCCTCCTCCTCCTCCTCCTCCTCTTCCTCTTCCTCCTCCTCCTCCTCCTCCTCTTCATCATTGCCTTCACCACCAGTATTAAGGCTTGTGGGTCGGTCTTTTAACTCAAGCACATGTGTCTGTCTGTACCTCGAGTGTCAGCGTGGAGGAGGAGGTGGTGGAGGTGGAGGTGGAGGAGGAGGTGGAGGTAATGGAGGTCAAGTGTAGCAGAGAGATGGATTAGTGATGAAGGTCAGAGGAGGTGGAGGAGGAGGAGGAGGTGGAGTGGTTGGTGATGGACGCGGTGTTGGAAGGACGAAGATGGGAATGAGAGGTCGGTACTGGTGATGATGGTGGTGGTGATGATGGTGGTGGTGGTGGTGATGATGGTGGTGATGGTGATGAGGGGCCGCGGAGGGGATAATGAGAGGGCGGAGGGGAGGTGAGAATGAGGGGAGATGAGAGGGAGGGGGGGTGAGGGGGAGAAAGGGAAGGGGAGGAAAAAGAAACATGGAAACATGGAAACATGGAAACATGGAAATGCAGGCAACAGAAAGCCTATTGGCTCATTACGAGGTTGCCCGCTTGGGTGATTTAATCTGCTCGACCGCCACTTGGGGCTTGGTGAGCAGATGAAAGCACCTCGATATTGAGGAGCAGATGGAAGCCCCTCGTTATTCAGTTTACTCCTGACGCAGCGAAATGACGGTCGATTCTATATTTGAAGGAGTTGATGGTATTCGCATTTACTACTTCTGAGGGAAGATTGTTCCAGTGGCGGATGACTCGGTTTGAAAAGAAACTCCTTCCAATGTCTGTGTTACATCGACTCGACTGAATGGGTAAACCGTTATTTCTAGTTCTTGAGTTGGTTTGCAGTTCAAAGAATTTGGAAAGACTTGAATCATATCCCCTCGTAGGCGTCTTTTCTCCAATGTAAAGAGATTGAGTCGCTTGAGTCGTTCCTCGTACGGTTGAGCCCTTAAGGTTGGAATCATCTTTGTGGCGCGTCGTTGAATCCTTTCCAGTAAAGCAATGTCCTTTCTGTAATTGGGAGACCAGAACTGCACTGCATACTCGAGGTGCGGTCTTACCATGGAATTATACAAGGATAGCATCACGTCTGGTGTTTTACACTCGAAGTTCCTCGCTATGAACCCGAGCATAATGTTGGCCTTGTTGTATGCTTTTTTACAGTGATTCGCGTGTTTCAGGTCACTGCTGATAGTGACTCAAGATCCTTTTCCTCCTGCATCGCTTGCAGAGGTCTCCCATTCATGATGTATGTGTGGTTACTATTTTGGGACCCAATGTGCATGACTTTGCATTTGTCAACATTAAAAGACATTTGCCATTTTTCCGACCATTCGATAATGTGATTGAGGTCTTTCTGAATGATTTCGCAGTCGGTCTTTGTGAGGGCATCTCCACCCACCTTGGTGTCATCTGCAAATTTCGATATTGTGGATTTCAGTCCTGATTCTAGGTCATTGATATATATGATAAAGAGGATGGGTCCCAGCACTGACCCTTGAGGCACTCCACTAGTGACTGGTAGCCAATCGGAAGGCTGTCCGTTGAGTAGTACTCGTTGTTTTCTGTCGGTGAGCCAATCTCTTATCCACGCGATCAGATTGGCTCTGATGCCCGAGTGCAGTTTCTTAAGGAGTCGCTCGTGCGGTACCTTGTCGAAGGCTTTGAAAGTCCAGGTATATAACATCACTGGGGATGTGGGCATCCCAGTTCTTATATATACCTTGGAAGAAGTCTAATAAATTCGTTAGGCAGGAGCGCTTGTTTCTGAAGCCATGCTGGGTGTCGGAGATTACATTATTGTTTTCTAGAAACTTAACAAGTTTATCTCTAATAATCTTTTCGAGTATTTTTCCTGCCACTGATGTCAAACTTATGGGCCTGTAGTTTAATGCAACGCTTTTGTCTCCTTTTTGAAAATCGGTGTTACGTTCGCCATCTTCCAGTCTTCCGGGACCTTGTTTAGTTGAACTGACCGGTTGAATATGGTAGTGAGTGGTTGAAGTATTTGTTGTTTAAGCTCTTTATAACCGCGGGGACAAACTGTCGGGTCCCGTTGACTTGTTCGTGTCGAGTTTGTCCAAGTACTTTTTACTTCTTGGTCGCATATTGAGTCAATTTCCAGCGGCGTGATCTCACTCGGCGGGCAGGGCTCTCGAATGGTTTCGATGTCCTCGACTGTGAATACGGATGCGAAGTTACTGTTGAGGATTCTGGCCATCTGTTTACTGTCCTGAGTTACAGATCCAGTCTCGTCTGTCAGGGGACCAATATTGATTTTACTTTCTTTTCGATCTTATGTACGTGAAGAATTTCTTGGAGTTAGTTTTGATTTCGCGCTATTTGCTTTTCATAGTTGCGTTTGCTACTCTGAATAAGGCTGCGACAAGCTCTGAGGCTGTTGTGGTACTGTGTGCTGGCTTCGGCCGTAGCATTCTCTTTCATCAAATTATAATTCCTTTTTTAGGTTTACTGCCCTTTTATTTCTCTGGTCATCCACGGTGGATCTACGGCCCCATTTACTCGCCTGGATTTCGTAGGCACTGTAGCCTTCTCTACTTGCAACAGCTTATCTTTGAAGACGTTCCACGCGTTGTCGATTGTATTGTCGGTGATGCCAAGTTGGTCCCAGGTCGTAAGGGGAAGCAGTGCACGGGCTAAGTTGAAATTTCCTTTTTTGTAATCTGGTATCACTGATGGATTATCTACGAGTTTGTGACATATGTTGATATTAAAACGGATTAAGTGGTGATCGCACCCATTAAGTTTCTCACCAACTGTACAGTCGCGAATGAGGTCGGGGTCGCTTACTAATACCAGATCCAGCAGATTGTTTTCTCTTGTTGGTTGAGTTACAACTTGAGTGAGGAACGAATCCTCCACCATTTCTAAAAGCCTGTTACCCTCTTGATCTCCAGTCATCATTCCCCAGTCAATGTTAGGGCAATTAAAGTCCCCAATTATAATTGTTTCCTTGCTGTGTGTTAGAGTGAATCTCTTCGTAGAGGGCAGTGTCATCGGCTGCCTGTTGTTTCGGAGGCCTGTATACGGTTGCAAGTGTTAGTTTCTTGTTATTTGCGGTTATTTCCACATAGACAGAATCGTATTTCTCTGCGTCCTGTTTGTCTATTTTTATGGCAGGAGTGTACTTTTTACGTAGCAAACTACTCCTCCTCCTTTCTTGTGCTTTCGACTTTTGTGGAAGCTTTCGTACCCAGGGAATGACATTTCGGATTCTAGATGGGTAGAGTTGGCCCAAGTCTCTGTGATGGCTACCACATCTGGTTTCTCTGTTGCAATATACGCCTAATTTCGTCCTTTTGGGTATTAAACTACGTGCATTTGTGTACATGATAGAAATGTGGCCGTGACGAGTTGTACCAGTTCGCTTGTCGGAGGCGTGGTTAGTTACACAGTTTCTTGTGAGTCGCACTGACGCTACGGGTTGGTTGATCAAGGGCTGCCTTTGCCCCGTCCTCGCCCGCCGTTTTTTGAAAGGCTTTTCGAAAAGCTTTTCACTGCCTCGTCCAGAAGCCTCCCGAAACGCGCCGATCCAACCTCATTCAGATGTAGTCCATCGTTCCAAAACAAGTCTGGGCGCTCAAGGAAGTGGTGCCAGGCGTTTGTAAACGCCACGCCTTCGTCGTCACAAATTTCCTTCAGACTAGTATTGATGTTGCTCGCTTTGCTGTTGAAGCCGGCGTAAGCGCTGATTCTGGGTAGAATTCCAGAGACAATGACGTGAGGGGACTTGGTCTTGTAACGCTGAATGACCTGACGGTATTTTGATAGTAGGGCCTGAGTTTGAGTAGACTGAACGTCATTTGTCCCCGCGTGAATCAAATAAACTGTGTCTTCCTTCGCGAGTTCCGTGACAGCATCGACAGCTGAAGTAATGTCGTCCAGTTTGGCTCCAGGAATACAATAACGCCTCCGCGTCTCTGTATTCCTGCCGCAGAATTCCTTTAATTGACCTCTAACCAGCGAGTCCCCTACAAGTCGAACAGATGTTTTCAGCTTGTCTGTGCCCTGAAACTGTGTCTGATCTACGCAGACCACAGCAGGAAGAATGGTCTTGTGGCGTCTAATGGATGAGTAGTGAGGTGGGGTGTGGTGGCGACTGGACGTGGAGGCGTTAGGAGGGCTGGTAGAGGAGAGGGACAAGGGGAGCCAGGGAAGATGAGGAAGAGGCGGAAGGGGTTGACTGCAGGGGAGCAGAGGAGGAGGATGTTGAGGATGTGGAGGAGGGGCAGAGGCGGAGGAGGAGGAAGGGAGGAAGGGGTTGACTGGGGAGGAGTAGAGGAGGAGGATGTTGAGGATGTGGAGGAGGGGACAGAGGCGGAGGAGGAGGAAGGGGCGGTAGGGGTTGACTGGGGAGGAGTAGAGGAGGAGGATGTGGAGGAGGGGGGAGAAGAAATGTATGAGGAGGTGGCAGAGGCGGAGGAGGAGGAAGAGGAAGAAGGGGTTGGCTGGGGGGGAGTAGAGGAGGAGGATGTTGATGATGTGGAGGAGGGGGCAGAGTTGGAGGAGGAGGAAGGGGCGGAAGAGAAGAGTGAGGAAGAGGAAGGGGAGGAGGAAGAGTAGGTGGTGGTGATGGTGGGATGGGTGGGGAGGGCGGCGTGATGGCGGTGCTGGTGGTGGAGGGTGAAGAGGGAGAAGAAGAAGACGAAGAAGAAGAAGAAGAAGAAGAAGAAGAAGAAGAAGAAGAAGAAGAAGGGAGTTGAGGGTGTGACGTCACGATGTCCCAGAGTAACGCATTGGAGCGTTGTAGATCCTCGTTGGTTGTTTGTAGTGCCTGAATACGTAAGTCTAAGACACAGTACCTACACATCGCGTCGCTGGTTTGGTAATGAATCGCAGCATATTTCTTTGAACAATTACAGCAATTGAAATAGTTGGACGGCATGATTACTTCTTTTTTTTTTTTTTTTTTTTTTATTTACTGTTGCAAGACGATATATCGGTGAACTTTACAGTTAAGATGAATTTTGTATCAACACCTGAAGGGAGGCGGCTTTAAATCGGTCGAGTCACGCGGGAGAGTTTTAGGTGGCGTCTATGAGGGCCCACACGTGTTTTCCTCCGATTAAAATTCTCTGGGATTAAACTTTTCCTCCTTTTCAAAACAGGTGTGCTGGTATACGGGTCAAGCTTTGTACTTCTACGTTAGTGACAGATTTTCTACGTTAGTTAGACACAAGAAGCTCACTGTCTTTCACTGGGTGCTGTGTTAGGTCGTGTAGTTGTAATCCTACTGAGGAAAGACAGGAAACACAAAAAAGTCGATTAATAACTTAACCGCTCGTGGCTGTAGCAGGGAAGTCCTCTCACTGTAAGGTAATCCTCGCAACACTTCAAACACTAGTTAGACGCGTCACAGCACTGAGTTAGACGTTAATTAATTAGGTTGAGTGGTGCTAAATAAGACAAGTAAACAAGCACAGTTAGTCGTTCGATTTCTGAGAAGGCGTACGGGCCTATTTAAGTAACGGTTAATTAAAAACGTGGATGAACGGATTTCAAAAGTTGTGACGTTAAAATGTAACACGGAGTCGATTTACACACACGGAGTCGATTTACACACAAAATAACAAGTGTCGTTTCACCAGACGAGGCGAAAAGCAAGGTTAAGGTTTGATGCCGGTAGGGCAGCGAGGTCAACGTCCGTCCCTTTGAGGAGGTCAGGCGAGACTGAGGAGGTCAGGCGAGACTGGAATGGAATGGAATGAATGGAATGGAATGGAAGTGATTTTTAATATAAGTTGAGAGAGAGAGAGAGAGAGAGAGAGAGAGAGAGAGAGAGAGAGAGAGAGAGAGAGAGAGAGAGAGAGAGAGAGAGAGAGAGAGAAGATAAAAAAAGAAAAATAATGACTGCAAAAGAGAACAGCCAAAGAAAAAGGAAAAGAAAGGGAAAAAATGAAAAAGGAACAGAGAGAGAGAGAGAGAGAGAGAGAGAGAGAGAGAGAGAGAGAGAGAGAGAGAGAGAGAGAGAGAGAGAGAGAGAGAGAGAGATCCGCATTGTGGGTGACGAGGGGAATTAGGTCAGAGGGAGGGAGGAAATATGAGTAGGGAGAAGGGAGAAGAGCAGGATGGGGAGCAAACCAGCGTCCAGGGAGAAAGGGAAGAAAGGGAGATAATGCGTAGAAGGGAGAATTGGAACAAGTGATAGGGAGGAAGAGGAAATAATAAAGATGAGAGATAGGAAATAAACGAAGGGAAGAGGTTCGAGGGAGATGGGAGGAGGAGGAGGGAAGAGGAAGGGAGATAATAGGTATAAGGGAGAATTGGAACAAGTGATAGGTAGGAAGAGGAGATAATGAAGGTGGGAGAGACAGGTGAGGGAGATAAATGAAGGAAAGAGGTTCGAGGGAGATGGGAGGAGGAGAGGGATGAGAGAGAGAGAGAGAAAGAGAGAGAGACGGGTTGTGTAGATGGGGTCGTGTAGCTGAAGGAGTTAGGATGAAAATGGAGGGAGAGAAAGGAGCGTTGAAAAGAAGATGGGAGAGAAAAAAAAAGGATGCAAGAAAAAATTGACGTAGAAGAGGGGAGAAAGGGGTGAAGGAGAGGTGGGGAGTGAGAAGGGGGTGAAAGGGGTAAGGAGTGAAGAGAAAGGGGGTGAAGAAGAGGTGTAAGAGAAACTGGGGTGTAGAAAGAGAGGGGTGAGAATGGAAGGGGGTGAAGGAGAGGGGTGAGAAGGGGTGGGGATTTGATTTGATTTAATTTGATACATTTATTGAGATATACACTCAAAAGGATGAAGGGAAAGGAGTGAAGGGGAGAAGATGAAGGGTAATAGGTGGGGGGCAGATGGGGAGAGAAGGGGGGGTGGGGGGCGTAACCTGAGCCGTGCGTGATGCCAACAATGGGAGGGGTGCAGGTGTGCGCCATTGATAGGCCGGTGTAGATGGTCGCAGGGAAGGCGATGCCGGCCTGAGAGGTAACCGGACCGTGCCACCCAGATCACCCAGCTGACGCCCCGCCCCTTCCCTCACCCCTTCATTTCTCTCTTGTTACCCTTCCCTTCTCATTCGTTACCCTTCCCTTCGCTACTCAATCGTTGCCCTTCCCTTCCCTTCTCACTCGGTACCTCCCCTTCTCGTCCCTTCCCTTCTTTTCACCTCCCTTCTTTTCCCCTTGTTCCCTTCCCTTCTCCCTTGTTACCCTTCGCTTCTCAATCGTTGCCCTTCCCTTCCCTTCTCACTCGGTACCTCCCCTTCTCGTCCCTTCCCTTCTTTTCCCCTTGTTCCCTTCCCTTCTCCCTTGTTACCCTTCGCTTCTCAATCGTTGCCCTTCCCTTCCCTTCTCACTCGGTACCTCCCCTTATCGTCCCTTCCCTTCTTTCCCCTTGTTCCCTTCATTTCCCTCTTGTTACCCTTCCATTCTCAGTCGCTACCCTTTCTTTCCCTTCCCTTCTCTCTCGTAACCCTTCCCTTCCCTTCATTTCCCTTCCCTTCACTTTCTATACTAAGTCTCATTCATAACTACCTACCTATCGTTTTCCCCTCTCAATCCCCTTTCCGTCAAACTCTTCTCCCATTTCTTCCATTCCCTCTTTTCCTTTCCATTTCTTGTGTTACCCAATATCACTTTCTTCTGACCCTCCCTCTCCACTATTCTTTCCTACCTTCTTTCATTCCTTTCCTTAGTTTCCTTCCTCACCCATTCCTTTCATACCTCAATTTTGTCACATTCTCTTTCATCTCCACCTCTCATCCTCCCTCACTTTCTCCTTTCTTTTCCTCCTTCTTTTTCTTCTCTCACTTTCTTCCTCTTATCCTTAATTATATCCTACACTCTTCCTCTCCTTCCCCCTCCCTCTTCCCTTATCCCTTCTCCCCGCTAATCCTCTCCCCTCTTATCCGATATTTTTCCATTTATCCCTTCACCTCCCCCGTTTATCCCCCTCACCCCCTTCATAATCTCTCTCTCTCTCTCTCTCTCTCTCTCTCTCTCTCTCTCTCTCTCTCTCTCTCTCTTTTTTCACTATGCATTTCTTAACCGAACATTCCTCCTCCTCCTCCTCCTCCTCCTCCTCTTCCTCCTCCTCCTCCTCCTCCTCCTCCTCCTTCTCTTCATCCTTGTCAATACCCCGTCACGCCATCTAAACGACTCTGTGTGTGTGTGTGTGTGTGTGTGTGTGTGTGTGTGTGTGTTTAATGAGGCGTCGAAGCGCTGGGAGTCGATGATTAAAAAGCTGATGCGTCATTTGGAGTGCGTGGAAAAGCGAGAAGAAACGATTGTGTAGATGGAGGAGGAGGGGGAGGAGGAGGAGGAGGAGGAGGAGGTGGAGGAGAAGAAGAAGAAGAAGAAAAAGAAAGAAGAAGAAGAAGAAGAAGAAGAAGAAGGAGGAATGAGAATGACTTGAATATGTAAAGAAAATATGAGGAGAAGAGAAGAAAAAACTCGAAAATTAAGAAGAAAAGAATAGAGGAGGAAGTGAAGGAATTGGGAGAATGAGATAATAAGAATAAAAAGAAGGTTAGAAACACCGAGATAAAGAAAATAACAAAAAAGAAAGAGGAGAAAGAACGAAAGAATAATAAGGAAAGAAAAGAAATAGGAGAAAAAAAACGAAGAGAAGAAGCATAAAAAAGGTAAAGAAGTAAATGGAAAAATGAAAAGAAAAAGCAACAGGAAAAAACAAATGAAAAGGAAAAAACAAAGAAAACACGAGACAACAAAACCAGAAAAAGACAAAAAAACAAAGAAAAACACAAAACAAGAAAAAAAATGGAAAAGAAAAAATGAAACCAAAAACCAAAAAAAGAAAATAAAGGGAAAAAGTGAAGAAATAAAGAGACCAGTGCACTTGCGGCTCGGAGAAGTAAAAGAGACCAAAATTAGTTAAGGGAAAACCACAATCTTGACTGGCCGAACAAGCAGGCAACACGTCATGAGCGGCGGGACAGGGCCTGAATAGTGATGACGCACAAACGCACAAACAAGGAGGAGGAGAAGGAGGAGGAGGAAGACTAAGTAGGAAAAGTAGGAGGAGGAGGATGATAAGAATAAGAATAAGAAGAGGGTAAAGTATTGGTAACAGAAGTAGTAGGAAAAGGAAGATTAGATAGAAGTAGTAGTAGTAGTAGTAGTAGTAGTAGAAGGAGGAGGAAGAGAAGGAAGAGTAATAGTAGTAAAAGTAGAAGGATGATGATGGTAAACTTAAGTAGTAGTAGGATAAGGAAGAGGAGGAGGAACAATAGTAGTGGTTTTAGTAGTAGTAGTAGTAGTAGTGGTTGTAGTAGTGAGGGCGTAGCTCTTGACACGGTTGACTGCATTGCCTTGCGGTCAAACGGTCAACCAATCCACCAACACGCAAGCATATCAGAGGAGGAGGAGGAGGAGGAGGAGGAGGAAGAGATGAAGATGACGAACCCAAAAAAAAAGGACGAAGAACAAAAACAACAATAGCGGAAACAACGACGAGGCAAATATTAAGAACAGACATGGAACAAGAATACGAATCATAATAAGAAGATAGATAGGAAAAAGAAAGAGGGGAAAGAGGAAATGAAGTAGTACATGAGAAGGAACTTTGAGGAGTGAATAAGAGAGAAGATTCAAATAGACTGGTGATGAAGAGGTGGAGGAGGAGGGAGGAGGAGGAGGAGGAGGAGGAGGAGGAGGAGGACTCAAAATATATTCCCCATTAATACCCTTCTTCTTCTTCTTCTTCTTCTTCTTCTTTTTCTTCTTTTTCTTCTTTTTCTTCTTTTTCTTCTTTTTCTTCTTCTTCTTCTTCTTCTGAGAGAGAGAGAGAGAGAGAGAGAGAGAGAGAGAGAGAGAGAGAGAGAGAGAGAGAGAGAGAGAGAGAGGCATGACCGTTTAACAAGCCCTCAATGCAAGAACAATTAAAGCCGCTGATAATTGCTTGTAGTTGTTGTTGTTGTTGTTCTGGGTAGTGTCTTTATCAGCCTCTCTCTGCCTCCTCCCTCTTCCTCTTCTTCCTCCTCTTGTTTCCTATTATTTTTTTTCATCGTTCCTTTTTTCTCTCTTTTCTTTATATTATGTTGGTTTTTCCTTACTCCTCTTTTCTTTTTGTTGTTGTTGTTGTTGTTCCTTTCTCTCTCTCTCTCTCTCCCCCCCGTTATGCTTTCTGAAGTCGAACTAAACAGCAAGAGAGAGAGAGAGAGAGAGAGAGAGAGAGAGAGAGAGAGAGAGAGAGAGAGAGAGAGAGAGAGAGAGAGAGAGAGAGAGAGAGAGAGAGAGAGAAGAAAAAAATCATGTTCCTCCGCTTGTGTTATTAATGAAGGAATGTATCTACCTGTATCTTGTTTTTACCTGTGTGGGGGAGGGGAGGGGAGGGGGAAAGAGGGAGAGGGAGGGGCAGTAACAAGGGTAAAGGGGGTGGAGTATCGAGGTCTTAAGAGGGGGAGTTTAGGGTAGGGAGAGTATGTAAGACCGGATGTGAGGGGAGGACGGGGGAGAGGAGGCGATAACATGGGTGGGGAGAGGGGAGGATCGTTTGTTTTGTGGGGGGAGTGTAAGGTTGGGGGGGAGTATTCAAGACTAGGTGTGGCCTGACGTTGGGGTTGTGGGAAGGTGTTTGGGGAATTAGCAAAGAGGGGAGGAGAGGGTATGCTTGGGGAGGTTAGAGAAAGGATTTGGCTAAGTTGAATGCATAAAGTGTTTTGAGAAGATATTGGAGTTTGGGAAGACTGGGGAAAGTGGGGAAAGAGAGAAACTGGGGAATTGGATGCGTTACGTGAAAAGAGTATTGGAAGGGGCGAACTAGAATAGGGAAGCAGAGTTGGGAAAAAGGAAGAGTGTGGGGGAGTTGAGTTGGGGAAGAAAGAGAGACTGGAAATAGAGTTGGTCCAGAGTAGGGGAATGAAAGAGCAAGTGGATGATCTGGGGATTGGGGAAGAAGAGTGGGGATAGAGTTGATTGGGGACAGACTGGTAAAGGAGAGACAAGTAGTGCAAAAAGTTAAAAAAAATAAGTAAGTTGTAATGGGGAGGAAAAACGGATTGGGGACAGACTAGTAAAGGAGATATATGGGATGGCTTTGCTTTGGGGAAGGGAGACAGTGGGGATTGACTGAAGGGGGAGAGGAGGAAGGGGTAAGAAGAAGGGATTGACGTGAGTAATAAAAAAATAAATAAATAAAAAATACCGGCTTAGGTTTGCACGGGCCAATGAATTTTAGGACCCCCATAAACAAACAAAACCAAAAAAAACATAAAAGAAAAAAAAAAGTAAAACGAAGAAGAAGAAAAAAGCAAGTGACCATCGCCCAGGTAACCCAAGAGTGCCAATTAAGGACAGGTGAGCCGAATTTACGTGGCCAATTGAAATGGAAATGACAGGTAATGAAGCGATACCTGTGCAGGGGGGGGTGGAGGAAGGGGGGGGATGAGGGGGTGGTAATGAGAGGGTTGAGGAGGTGAGGTGCATGGTGTTGCGTGTGTGGTGTTGAAGACTTGTTGGTGGGGGAGGTGGTGGAGATGGAGGTTGGGGTGGGGGTGGGGGTGTTGACTGGTTAAGGGTTCTTGTTGGAGTTGAAACAAGTTATGTTGGGGAAATCTTGTGGTTGTTTGAGATAGCGTTGGGGGTTGATGAATGTGGTGTGGGGGAGGTTAAGGGTTGGTCTGAGGGGTTGAAATATTGCGTTGGGGAAATACTGGGGTTGCTTGAAGGTGATGGGGGGATTATAAACAGTTGGGGAAGGGTAAATGTATTGTCCAGGGAAAGGGTGTTGAAGGCTGAAATTGGGGTGGAGGGGTTATGGGTTAATGTAGGGGTTATAAATGTTGTGTTAGGGGAAGTATTGGGGATAAATTGGAGTGGATTAGAAATAGCTGGGGAAGAATGGATGAGGGTGATGGGGATGACAAAGGGGAGGTTATAAGTGATGGGGAAGATATAAGAAGTGGGTGCTATCAGAGGAAGGTTGGGGAATGGGAGATTGGGATATTGGGGATGTCGAAGGGGAGGTTACAAGTTATGGGGAAGAGATACGGAGTGGGGACTGTCAGAGGAAGGTTGGGGGATGGGAGATTGGGATATTGGGGATGACGAAGGTGAGGTTACAAGAGATGGGGAAGGAGTAAATGGGAAGGGGATTATCAGAAGGGGAGTCAATGGAAGGGGAAGCAAATTGGAAAGGAGTGAAGGGGAAGAGGGGAGTAAGGAGGTCGGGGTATGGGGTGAGGGTAAATCCGGGCAGTAAAGTGTTAATCAAGAGGGCGTTGTTGTGCTTGATGGTCGTTTTTCTGCTTGTTTTGGGCAGTGTTATCGCCCGTCTGGTTTTGTGGTACTTGAGTGTTAATGGCCAGTCCTCCTCCTCCTCCTCCTCCTCCTCCTCCTCCTCCTCCACTTTATATTCCTACTATTACTTCCTCTACCCTCTTATTTCCTCCTCCTCCTCCTCCTCCTTCTTCTTCTTATATTTCTTCTTGTTCTTCTTTCTATATTTCTTCTTCTTCTTCTTCTTCTTCTTCTTCTTCTTCTTCTTCTTCTTATTATTATTATTATTATTATTATTATTATATTTCTTCTTCTTCTTCTTCTTCTCCGACTCCTCCTCCTCCTCCTCCTCCTCCAACCTGCATTGACCTTCGCTCCTGTACCCATCTTTTCCTCCCCCTCTCCCCTCCCCCCCCTTCACACCTGTCCTGGCTCACCTGGCGCCCCGTAGATCAGAGGCCCAGGTAAGGCTTCGTCCTGCACGCCGCGCCACCTGATACCTGGAGGAGAAGGAGAAGAAGAAGAAGAAGAAGTAGTGGAAGAAGAAGGAGCAGGAAGAGGAGGAGGAGAAGGGAAGAAAAGGGGTACAGAAGCAGAAGGAGTAATATTAGTAAAAAAAAATAGTAGTATTAATATTGAGTAGTATTAATAGAGGAAAATAACGAGGAATAGGAGGAGAACGAGGAGGACCTTTTTTTTATCTTATCTATATATTATCTTATTTATTATCTTATTGTTGTTAATGTTTGTTTTTCTTTATTTTCAGGTGAGTGTTACATCTGTGTGCAGTGAGTAGTGGTAGAAAAGGTAAGAAGAAGAAGAAGAAGAAGAAGAAAAAGAAAAGAAGAAAAAAAGAAGAAGAAAAAGAAAAACAGTTACGACCATACAGAATAAACCGTAGACAGAAACGCAAAAAGAAAAACAATACCAAGAGCAACTAAAAGGAAAAAAAAAGTAGAAAGTAGAAAGTAGAAAAATGATGAAGAGTTGGGGAATAAAAATTAGTGATGCAAGAATGTGAGGCAAAGAGATTATGAGGCTTGCTGAATAATCCCTCCTCCTTCCCCTCCCCCCCTCTCCCCCCCTCCTCACCCCCACCCCCTTAGGCACAGGAAATGGCTACTGGGGGTATGTGGGCTAGGACAGGTTGCATCAGGGGGGGAAGGGGGTAAAGGGGAAGGGGGGAGGAGGTGTATTCTGGGGTATTTGGGGGTGTGGTGAGATGCTTGGCAGATATCCAGAACACCCCCTCACCCCACCTGCCCCCCCACCTTCACCCCCCCCCCATCTCACTTACTGACACCCCACCTCCCCCTTCCCCCCTCCACTTCAAGTTTTCCTGGTCCCCTTTACCCCTTACTTATGTTCCCAATTTTTCCTGCTTCCCCATTCTTCCCCATTCCTCATCTTCAACTTCTCCTCACCCCCATCCTTCACCCCTTCTCTCTTTCACCCCACCCCTGACCCCTACCCATTCCATTACCCCTTCCATTACTTATACCCCCAACTTCTCCTACTTTCCTAATCTTCCCCAACCTTTATCCCCAACTTTTTCCTCACCCCCTCCGGCACCCCTTTTCTCTTTCGCCATCCCCAAAGTCCCCACCGCAACCCCTTCTTCTGTCCCTCCAATCTTAACTCCCCCTCCTTCTCTTCTCTTTTTTCCTCCTCCTCCTCCTCCTCCTCCTCCTCAACCTTGTACTCACCCATAACATTTACTGGTCAGTCTTCCCCTCCCCTCCCCTCCCCTCCTCCTCCCCTGCCCCCGCCGCGCCCCGTCCGCCACTTGCCTGCCCCGTGTCTGCCCCGCGGGGTCTACATTTTTCTGCCTCGAACCTGCTCGTTTCTTTTGTTTTTAAGCTAAGGGTGGGGATCTCTCTCTCTCTCTCTCTCAGATGGTTTTGATTCGTTTTTCGTCCCTTTTTCTTATTTTTTTCTTCATTTCTTTCTTCCATGTTTGTTAATACTCTGTTTAATACGCTCTTTCTTTCTTTCTCTCTCTCTCTCTCTCTCTCTCTCTCTCTCTCTCTCGATCACTCCTTCATTCTTACATCCACTTCAGGGTTTTGTTATTCTTCCTCACTGCCTCAATATCAGGTTTGGGGTGTGCGTGGCTCCCCTCACCCCTGCACCCTTCCCCCCTCACCCCTTCACCCCTCCTTCTTCACCCTCCTCATGTCCTGCAATGTACACCCTCTTCTCCACCCCTCTCGCCATCTTACACTCATCACCTTACACCCGACAGTGACATCCATCTACCCTTTCCTTCTCTTCTTCTTTTGCATTCTTCTCCTCCTCCCGTCTTCCTCCTGCATCCTCTTCCTTCTTCTTCTTCTTCTTCTTCGTCTCCTGCATTCACCTCCTAATCCCCTTCTTCCTTTTCCTCCTCCTTCTCATGTATCATTTTTTTCCTCCTCTTCCTTCTTTTCCTTCTCCCGCATCCACCTCCTCTTTTTCCTTCTCCTCCTTTCCATTCTCCCCTTCCTTCTCCTCCCTTTCCTTCAATCTCCAGCCTTTCATAAGTTTCCTCCCTTCTTCTCCACCCTTACACATATCTCCTTTACCTCCACTCTCCAACCTCCACCTAACCTCCACTTTCTCCACCTCCAGAACCCTCCTCACCCATCCACCTTCTACCATTCCATTCCTCATTCTTCATTCCACTTCTCTCCAGCAAACTTTCTTCTCCACCTCATCCTCCCCACCCCCATCATCATCATCATCATCAGAGCACAAATGTCAGCCTTTCCAACGGGCCCATGTATCAGGTCGGCCTCTCGCTGGGCGCTTCTGTCGCCTCAGTACACATCGATAAAATAAACAGTCGTATATTCCGCTGCAGACCTTAGTGTGTCGTAAATCTCTCCTCGTTGTCTGTTCTTAGTTTATCGTCTCGCGTTTACCCTTTGTCTTTGTGGCGCCGTCAGCATTGATAAAGTAAGTGGACCAAGGAACGTTAGGAAGAGTAACAGAGGCTCATCACTCACTTATTTTATAGTAGAGGAAACAGCTCGAGGGTAAAAGCAAAAGGAAAACAAAAAATCCCGCTCAGCACTGTTAGTATCAAAGCAATAGAAAAGAGCTGCCAAAAGAGAGTTGCCTTGATGCTCCCCTCCTTAAAGAGTTCAAGTCATAGGCAGAAGGAAATACAGAGGAAGGAAGGCTGTTGTAGAGTTTGCCGCGTAAGGGATGAAAGAATGAAAATGCTAGTTGATTGACTCTTGCATAAGGGATTTGGACAGTGTAGGGTGTAGTTCCGAAAGATCACCGACCACTTAAGTTCCAGCGCTGTTTTGATACTTTTCTCTAACTTAGCGCACTTACGTTCCCAAAGGAGTCTAAGTTATCAAAATCCTATTCATAAGTTCTCAAGGCGCCAGAAAGATAACAAACCACTTAAGTTTCAGCGCTGTTTTGATACTTTTTTCTAACTTAGCGCACTTACGTTCCCAAAGGAGTCTAAGTTATCAAAATCCTATTCATAAGTTCTCAAAGTGCCCGAAAGATCACAAACCACTTAAGTTTCAGCGCTGTTTTCATTCTTTTCTTTCTTTCACTTAGCGCACTTACGTTCCCAAAGGAGTCTAAGTTATCAAAATCTTATTCATAAGTTCTCAAGGCGCCAGAAAGATCACAAACCACTTAAGTTCAGCGCGGTTATGATTCTTTTCTTTCTTTCACTTAGCGTATTTAACAGCAGAGGAGTCAGTTCAAGGGCATAAAAAATGAAACAAATGTGAAAAAAAAGCCCGCTACTTACGTTCCCAAGGTGTCCAAGCCATCAAACTCCTATCCATCAGTTCCGAGGTGTTTTCATTCTCCCTCTCCTCCTTCTCTTCACCCGAGCGGAGTTCCAGCGGAGTGCAAACGATCAAAAGGCAATTGTTCAGGTTTAGTGGTTTCTTCATAATCTTTACTCCTCATCTCAGCGCACTCAGCTTCCTAAAGAGTCCAATAGATTAAGAGGAGATTGTGTTAATACCTCCCTTTCGTCTTTGCTTTTCACTATTGGTTTATCTTCCTTCTCTTCATCTTCTCTTCCTCTCTTTACGATAAACTTCTTCACTTCCTTCTCTTGCTATAAACTCTTCTATATATTTTTTTCTTCTTTTTACCTTAAACGTCTTCTCTTCACCATTAATTTCTCTCTTCTCTCTTCATCTTAATTAAACTACTTTTCTTCGCCATAAACTTCTGCTCTTTCTTCTCTTCACCATAAACTTCTCCTCTCTAACTTATCTCTCTTCTCTTTACTTAAAACTTTTCTTCTCTATATTATTTTCTCCCCTTACTATAAACTCCTCTTTCATCTCTTCACTAAAAACTTCACCTCGCTAAAGCCTTCTCATCACTTTAAACCTTTTCTCTTCACTTAACTATCAACTCCTCATTCTTATCTCCACTTTAAATTTCTCTCCTCTATAAACTCCTCTTCTCCTTCTCTTCACCATAAACCAAAGTCCCCAAGAAGCACAACCACAGACCCAAAGTCCATTACGGTACAGAGGTGGCTTGCTGCTCCCATTCCTCAGCCACGCACACACACTCAGCTCCCTAAAGGCCGCAATAAATCAGCGGTCAATTGTGGTCCCGAGGTGTCTTAATGCTTCTCTTTCTTCTCCGCTGCACACCGAGAGTTCCTAAGGAGTACAAAAGACAGAGAGGCAATTGAGGTGTGGAGGCGTCTTCATACTCCCTTTCTTCGGCTCCGCGCACTCAGTATCATCGTCTCAATTGTCTTCAAGCGCTCCTCACCTTGTAGGGCCACATTCTTAAACATATCGGCGTCCAAGCACACATAATCTGAAACGGCTTTCGTAGGAGTCTCAGGCATTTCCAGGGGTAGTTTTACGACTCTTATGGTAGTCTGATCCTTCTTCGGTACCATGAGCGTAAAGAAACTCTCATTACAACCCGATTGAGCTCACGTTTGGTCTTTGGAAGTAGATGATGTGAGGGTTGGAAGCGTTTGACGATACCTACTTTAATCCTCTCGACGTAAAACGGACCTCCTCGTTGTCGAACCAATTCCATCTGGGGACGAGGGACCTCAAACCAGAACCTGTCTCAGTCGTAAATCATTGCCCGTGTGTACCTGTTTCCTGCCTCCATGCCGCCCGCTTACCTGTCCAAACGTCCAAACAATCTTCCTTCACTTGTCGTCCCCAGCGTGATCTTCTTTAATGGTCTTCAATCCCTTAATCGCTTGCCTTGTCTCGGAGTTGTTGTCTTGGTCTTCGCTTGTCTTTATCGTGATCCTCTTTTAATGGTCTTGAATCAATTCCAGGAGGAGATTTGTCTTGATTCTTCCCTCCTTAAAGAGTTCAAGTCATAGGCAGAAGGAAATACAGAGGAAGAAAGACTGTTGTAGTTTAACGGTGAAAGAGATGAAGGAATAAAGATGCTGGTAAATTAACTCGTCTACCTTCACTTGTCTTTAGCGTGATCCTCTTTTAATGGTCTTGAATCCTGAACTTCTTGCGTTGTCTCGAGTTTTATTTGGCTTTGGTTGTCACCGTCTTTCTTGCCTCTATACCTTCTGCTTACCTGTCTCGTCTGCTTCGTTTACCTGTTGTCTTTTTAGTGGTCCTTGTTAAGCGTTTGAGTTCTTGAATTGTCCGCGGTTTTGTATTGGATTGTCCGTCTTTTCTCTCTTTAATGAGCCTCAAGTTCAATTGGTTTTACTCTTTCTGCTTTTTCTGCTTCTTCTGCTCGTCTGCAGATATTCTCTTTAACTCTCTTTTTTTAATTTTCTTCTCTCTGTATTCAATTGTCAGTCCGGAGCCTGCTTTTACTGGTCACTACTTTTTCTGCTTCCATGTCTTCTGCTCGTCTGCCAGATCTTCTTTTAACTCTTCTTTTTATTGTCTTCATCTCTGTCAATTGTCAGTCCATAACCTATAATTGATTTCAGGTTTAATTGCTTTTACTGGTCACTACTTTTTCTGCTTCCATGTCTTCTGCTCGTCTGCCAGATCTTCTTTTAACTCTTCTTTTAATTGTCTTCATCTCTGTATTCAATTGTCAGTCCGGAACCTATAATTGATTTCAGGTTTAATTGCTTTTACTTGTCACAACCTTCCTGCCCCCAGCTCTTCTACTCTTCTGCCAGATCTTCTTTTAACTTTTCTTTTAATTGTCTTCATCTCTGTATTCAATTGTCAGTCCATAACCTATAATTGATTTCAGGTTTAATTGCTTTTACTTGTCACTTCCTTTCCTGGCTCCACCTCTTCTGCTCGTCTGCCAAATTCTCTTCCACCTGTCTTTTAATCATTCGCAACTCTGTATGTAATTGTCTGCCCTTAACTTATTTAATTGGTTTCTGAATTGATTGCTTTTACTTGTCACAACCTTCCTGGCTCCACCTCTTCTGCTCCTCTGCCAAATTCTCTTCCACCTGTCTTTTAATCATCCGCAGCTCTGTATGTAATTGTCTGCCCTTAACTTATTTAATTGGTTTCTGGATTGATTGCTTTTACCTGTCACAACCTTCCCTGCTTCCAAATCTTCTGTTCGTCTACCAAACTTTCCTCCATACCTGTTATCTTTACCTTGGTCATCCTTAATTGTTTTGGTCATTAGCCCCTTAAGTTTTGAGGGTCTAGTTGTCTGATTGTTTTCTTCTTTAAATGCCTTTACTGTTCCTAACCTTTCCTGCTTCCAATTCTTCTGCTTGTCTGCCAAATCTTTCCCTAATCTAGTTGTCTTTTATTTTTTACAACAAAGGAGACAGCTCAAGGGCACAAAAAAAAGGAAACAATAATAAAAAAAAAGCCCGCTACTCGCTGCTCCTAAAAAGAATCCAAAGAGGTGGCCGAAAGAGGGGTCAATTTCGGGAGGAGAGGTGTCCTGATAGACTCGTATTCTCTACATCAGTGTCTGTAGCGCGGGTCTCCTTAACTGCCATGGTCTTTTATGTTAAGTTATCAGGCTTTAGTAGTTTATATTTGTCATCACCTCTTCTGCCACCCTTACGCCCCCTCCTTCCCTTCTCCTCCTTCATCCTCCTCTACCTGTTGTCTGTAGTGGGATTCTACTTAACTGTCTTGGTCTTTTATCCGTTAAGTTATCAGGCATTAGTTTATATTTGTCATCACCTCTTCTGCCACCCTTACGCCTCCTCCTTCCCTTCTCCTCCTTCATCCTCCTCTACCTTAACTGTCTTGGTCTTTAGCTTCGTCAGTTATCAGGTTCTGGGTGTCTTTAATTGTCCACCTCTCCTGCCTCCCTGCCCTCCCTTCACCTGTCCAAACAATCTTCCTTCGCCTGTTGTCTTTCCCCGTGAGCCTCCTTAATCGTCCGCGGCCTCCATCTCCTTAATTGCCTGTTGCTCTGAGCGGTTTCATTATCTCCAGCGTTAATCTTCCCCGTTGTCTCCAGGCTTAATGGCTTCATTCGCTATTATCCACGAGTTCTTAATGTCTGTAATCTTTCTGCTGCTTTGATAATTGCCTTCTGCTGTACCTTTAAAATTATTCTTCCGTTTTGAAATTCAGTCCAGTTTTGCGTTTTATTATCAAAAGCTGTCTCGTGTTATATTCGGAACTGGCTTTAGATTTTTATTTAGAATGACGATGAAAAAGTTAACCCGGTAGCAGCGACGGGCCAAATTTGTGCCATGATATAAACCCCCCAAAATAGATGATGCATAAACTGATCACAAATGCGTTGATATATATTATGAAATGGTTTGCGTGAGTGATGATTTTTTCTCATTTTTCTCGCTTAGAGGGACCATTAAGAAACATGATCCCCGCAGCTACAAGGTTAAAGAGAGGGAATTACTTATTCATATTCAATCCTCGCCTATTAATTTCTACATCTGTGTCTTCTGTCTTGAGAAATAGCTGCTCTGTTACTCTTAATGACGATGAAAAGGATAAAGAAAATGAAATAAAAAAGAAACTACTTCACTTTCATCATATTCAAGCCTCGCCTCTTAGTGTCTACCGCTGCGTCTTCTATCTTCAGAATTAGCCGCTCTGTAAACCAACGATGAAAAAGATGAAGAAAAGAAACTCCTTCATCTCCATCATATCAAGCCTCGCCTCTTACTGTCTGCGGCTCTGTCTCTTATTGCCCTCGACCGCAACATCTCTTTTAGCGGTAATAAAGAACAGACAAAGAAGAAAGAAACTCCACTTCATCAGTTCTGTGACCCGCATCCGACCGGTGAAAACTAAGGAACCTCATCTCGTGCGTGTCCTGTGGGTGGCGGCGGCGATGGCGGTAACGGGGGTGGCAGTAGTCAGGGCAGTAGTGACGGGGGCCCGAGCCTTGACGGAGACATTAGTTGTAGACGGCGCGCGGCGGGCGGTGGCGTGGTCTTCTGCGTCAAGCGGCTGGGATTGAGGCGACACAAGAATGACCGCCACGGAGCCCCGCCATTCCTCCCCGCGTCAGCATTCCACGAGGACCAGAAGCAGCTCGTACACGGCAAATTGCAGTCAACTTGCCACCCACCGCAGGCCCGTGCCGGAGGTGGATGGCGGTGATTCTTCTTCCTGATGGGCGGGCTGCGACGGGGCGGGACGGGCGGGGCGGGGCGAGGAGGGTGGGTCTGGAAACGGTGGGCATGGGAAAGGTTAAATTGGGCAGGCGCTGGATGGAGATGGGAGAGATGGAGAAGGGCGAGGAATGGAAAGGTTAGATAGACGGGCGTTGGAAAGTTATATAGAAGGGATAGAAGGGATTGATGAAGGAGATGGAACAGAGGAGATGGAGGAGACGAGAGACGAAAGTTTAATTGAAAGGAATGGAAAGGTTAGATAGACGGGCGGTGGCAGGAGAAAGCTGTTTAGAAGGGCTAGAAGGGAAAATTGATGAAGGAAATGGAATAAATGAGATGGAGGAGACGAGAGTGAAAAATTTAATTGAAAGGAATGGAATGGAAAAAATGATTGCAAGGGGTAAGAGAAAAATAAAAAAAGAAATGTTTGATGGAAAGGGATGGGAAGAGATAGGAAAGCAAGGGAAGAGAAGAGGAAAGGAAGATTTGATGATAAGGAATGGGAGGGAAGGGGTAATCAGGTTTTAATATGAAGGAGAGTTGAGCAAGTTAAGTGGAGTTGAAAGGCAATAGATGCGATGGTAAGGAACAGCAACGGATAAAACTTGATGGAAATGAAAAAGGAAAAAAGTTCGTTTGGCTGAGAATGATAAAAAGGAAAAAATAAAACTTGACAGACAGAGATGAAAATAGGGGAAAGATTTTTTTTTTTACAGGGCATAAAATTGACTGAAAGAGACAAAAAAGGAGAAAATAATTGACGGGAAAAATCGGAAAACAAAAAAAATGACAGAAAGAAGCGAAAATGAGAACAAAACAAAGACAACAGGCGGAAAAGAGGTAAAAATACGCCAAGAAACTCTTTAAAGGGTTGGGATGAGGTTGGGACGGAGGAAAACCGACACGCCGCCTTAGGAGAGTTGGACCCTAAGGTCGACCGGGTTTATGGAGGATTGGGTGGGACAAGCGGAGGGATTTACATGTCTCCTGATCCCCTTTAACCACGGGATCAGCCAACACCTCAAAGGGCGCGGACATGAAGGATTGGGAAGAAGGGAGGAAGGGGTTCTTTAGGGGGGGGTGGGGTCTAGGACTCTAGGTCTTTAAGTGCGGCAAGATTCAGGAGGAAGAGAAGGCAGAGGAAAAGAAAAACAATAACAAGAAAAGAAGAACAAGAAGACAAAAAAGAAGACGAAGAACAAGAACAAGATCAAGAACAAAAAAAAAACATGAAGACAAAAATGAAGAAAAGAAGCAAAAGGAAAAGAAGAAGACGAAGAACAAGAAGAACAAGAACAAAAACAAGAAGACCACAAAAAGAAGAAGGAAAAAAGAGAAGAGGAAGAAGAAGGTGAAGACAAAGACGATGAAGAAAAAGAAGAAAAAAAAGAGTAGTAGCATGAGAAGATGAAAAAGTAGAAGAATACGAAGAAGAAAAATAAAACGAAGAAGAAGAAGAAGAAGAAAATATACCAACACGAAGACAACGACGACTAAGAAGAAGAAAACAAGAAAAGAAGAAGACGAGGAAGTTGTAGTAGAAGTAGAAGTAGAAGAAGATGACGAAGAAGAAAAAGAAGAGGAAGAAGAGGAAGCAAAAAATAATGTATGTAGATTACTAGGTAGGAGCAAACACGTAATGAAGCATATAATAAGACAAGAGAGAGAGAGAGAGAGAGAGAGAGAGAGAGAGAGAGAGAGAGAGAGAGAGAGAGAGAGAGAGAGAGAGAGAGAGAGAGAGAGAGAGAGAGAGAGAGAGAGAGAGAGAGAGAGAGAGAGAGAGAGAGAGGAAAAAACAAAAAAACACAAGACGTAGAAAAATAAATATAGACGAACCTCCCCCCGTCCACCTACCCCCTACCCCCTACACCCCCTATCCCCCCCCCCACACACACACACGCACGCACGCACGCAAGAATGTTAAATCCCCCCCGAAGCCGCCGACAACACAGCCAATGACATGGTGAGCCTTCAACGCGGCGGAAAGATCCAACCAGCGATAACAGACCCGCGAAATGCATCAGCCGTAGGGACCATGGCGCGCCGACCCGACCCCCACGCCCGACCATCCCCTGACCACCCCCGACTGCCGGACCACCACCCCGACCACCCGTCCTCCCTACCGACCGACCAACGCAGGAACTAGATGGAGGGAATTGAGAGAAAGAGAGAAGAGCAGGAGGAAAAGGAAAGGAGGAAGATAAGCGTGACGAATTTAGTTGTGGCAATAACAATAACAAAACCACCACCACAACCATTAACAATAACAAAAAACAATAACAACAACGACAACAATAGGAGAAGTGGTTGGAGGAAGAAGGAGTAAGAATAGGAGGAGAACAAGAAGCGGGAAAAGAAAATCAAGAACAAAAACAACAATAAACCCAAGACATAAAACAATAACAACATCAATAACTGCAACATGAAGAGAAGGAGGAGGTGGAGGAAACAAAGAAGAGAATGACAAGAATGGGAAGAAGAATAAGAAAGAGCAGCAACAAGAAAACCAACAATAACAACAACAAGAAGAGGAGGAGGAGGAGGAGGAGGTGGAAAGAAGAGAAAGAGAAGAGTAATAAGAGGAAAAAATATATAAAAACGAGCAGAAAAGAGAAACAACAACAAGAAGAGGAAAAAGAATGGGGAGATAATGAAAGAAAATAAATAGAAGATAAAGAGAAAGAAGGAAAAGAGTAACAGAAAAGAGAAAGAGAAAATAAACAAAAAATGATTAGAAAAACGAAGAAGAGAAAATCAACAAGAACAACAACAACAATATGAACAAGAAGAGGAAGAGGAACATTAGGTAGAACATCAGGAGGAAGAGGAAGAAGTAGTGGAAGAAGAAGAGGTGTAGAAAGTAGAGAAGAGGAGGATGACCCAACCACTGCCACTAACTCCCGACCACTCAGCCACCCGCCCCGTTCGACCCCACCTCGCCCCGCCACGCCCTGCCCCGCCCCGCCCTGCCCCACCTCTCCCCGCCCCGCCCTGCCCCACCTCACCCTCCCCACCAATGATAAAAAGCAATACCCAACAACACCTTTTGAATAGTCTGAACATGCGGGCGATTAGTCGGGGGTGGGGGAGGGGGGGGGCGAGGGCCATTTTGAGGGAGGGAGGGAGGGAGGGAAAGTAGAAAAGGTAGGGAGGGTGGCAGGAGGGTAGGTAGGGAAAATAAGGAGGAGGAGAGTAGGGTAGGATATGGAGGTAGGGATAAATGGTGGGTAGGTTAGCGATGGGAGGCAGGGTAGGGATGGGGAGAGGAGAGGAAGAGAGAGAGGAGGAAAGGTAGGAAGACAGAGAAGGAAAGAGAGGACAAGAGCAGGAATTGTAGGAAAAGAGAAGGAAAAGTTGGGAGAGAGAAAAGTAAAAACAGAGAAAGGAGTGAATGTAGGAAGTAAGAGAAAGGAGAAAAAGTAGAAATAGAACGAAAAGGGTAGATTGAGAAACAGATGAATGGTAGGAAGGGGTAGAAAGGACGTTAAGAAGAGGAGGAGGAGGAGGAGGAGGAGGAGGAAGTAACGACACAGGGAGACATTAGTAGGTGGTTGTGATGGCCATTTCAAGGGATGGAGGAATGAGGGAACGAGGAGGAAGAGGAGGAGGAAGGGAGGGAAGAGGAAGGGAGAGTAGAGGAAGAGGGAGGGGGAGGGCGTTAGTGAAGGGAAAGCAGAGACACCTGAGTGCCTCATTTCTTCCTCCCACCCCCACCCCCCTTCAGAGACCCCAGCAGGAGGCAACAATAGGCCGTGTGTCGTTGTGATTGACTTTCTACCGCGGTGAGCTGATCCTGGGGAGGGGGGGAGGGGGAGGGAAAGGGGAGGGGAGGGGGTAGCTTGTATATAGGCCAAAGGAAGAGGAGGAGAAGGGGGTGTTGTATATAGGGAAAAGGAGGGGGAGGGGGAGAAAGGGAGGAGAAAAGGAAGTGAGGGGTGTGGAAAGGAGGGGTGAGGAGGAAGAGGAGGAGGGGAGGGAAGGGGAAGGGAGTGTATGGAGGGAAAAGAGGGGGAGAGGGGAGAGAAGGGAAAAGAAAAGTGAGCTGTAGGGTTGTGGAAAGGAAGGGAGAATTGGGGAGAGGGGTGAAAAGGGAGAATAAAACTGTGCTATAGGGGTGTGGAAAGGAAGGGAGAATTGGGGAGAGGGGTGAAAAGGGAGAATAAAACTGAGCTATAGGGGTGTGGAAAGGAAGGGAGAATTGGGGAGAGGGGTGAAAAGGGAGAATAAAACTGAGCTATAGGGGTGTGGAAAGGAAGGGAGAATAAAACTGTGCTATTGGGATGTGGAAAGGAAGGGAGATTAGGGGAGGGGAGGGTATATGGAGGGAAAGTTGGGGGAGAAGGCTGAAAGGGAGGAAAAATGGGACCTCTTCTTCTTCTTCCTCACTCGCTCTTCTCTCCTCCTTTCCATTCTTTCTTTTCTTCTCTATTTCATGCCCTCTTTCCCCTCTCTTCCTTTCCCTCTTTTCTCTACGCTTTCCCTTCTTCTCCTTCTTCTCATGTTATTCCTCTCTTCTTCTCTCTTATTTTTTTCTCCTTTATTTCATGTCCTCTTTCCCCTCTCTCCTTCGCATGCCCTCTCTTCCTTTCCCTCTTTTTCGCTACGCCTTCCCTTCTTCTCCTTCTTCCTCTCGTGTTATCCTTCTATTCTCCTCTCTATTTTTTCTCCTCCTCTATTTCATGCCCTTTTTCCCCTCTCTCCCTCGTACGCCCTCTCTTCCTTTCCCTCTCTTTCCCTTCTTCCCCTTCTTCCCTTTCTTCCTTGCCACGCCTATCTCCTCTTTCACTCCTCCTCCCTTCTTTTCCCCTTTTCCTAACCACGCCAATATGCACTCTACCAGCTTATGCCCTATTTCCCCTTTCCTATTTTCCTCGTCCTCTCTGAACTTCACTGCAACCTTCACCAGTCACCACATTCCCTCCTCCTCCTCCTCCTCCTCCTCCGCTTCCTCCTCCTCCTCCTCCTTTTGACAAACGAGCGTATTGCGAGACGGCGGTCCGGAATCCCACCAAGACGACCAAGACGACCAAGGGAGTGACATGCAACACACAACCGCCGGAATGTTGTCGCTAAATGGAGGGAGGAAGCGACTTAAGGAGGAGCAGGAGGAGGAGGAGGAGGGAGAGAAATTGAGAGGAGGAGAGAAGAGAAGAAGGGTGAAAAAAGTAGAAAGGAAGAAGAGAAAGAAAGAGGAGGAGGATGAAGAGCAATAGAATGAGAAGAAGGGAGAGGAGAAGCAGTAGCAGGGAGATGAGCAGAAGTAGCAAGAGATAAGCAGAAAATGCGGAGAAAGGAGAGGAAGAGGAGTAACAGGAATATGAACAGGAGGAGAGGAGGAGTAGCAGGGAGATGAGCAGGAAGAGGAGGTGAAGGGAGAGGAGTAGCAGGGAGATGAGCAGAAGTTGGAGGTGAAGGGAGATGAGCAGGAGGAGGAAGAAGAGAAGGGAGAGGAGGAAGAGGAGGAAAATGAAGATGAAGAAGAAAGTAAAGGAAGGAGAGAATAAGGGAAGGAACAGAAAATTAAGGAAGAAAGGGAATATGACGTTAAAGAGAATAGCAACATTGTAAGAGAGAGAGAGAGAGAGAGAGAGAGAGAGAGAGAGAGAGAGAGAGAGTGAGAGATATAGAGAGAGAGAGAGAGAGAGAGAGAGAGAGAGAGAGAGAGAGAGAGAGAGAGAGAGAGAAGGAACAGAAAATTAAGGAAGAAAGGGAATAGGACGTTAAAGAGAATAGCAACATTGTAAGAGAGAGAGAGAGAGAGAGAGAGAGAGAGAGAGAGAGAGAGAGAGAGAGAGAGAGAGAGAGAGAGAGAGAGAGAGAGAGAGAGAGAGAGAGAGAGAGAGAGAGAGAGAGAGAGAGAGAGAGAGAGGAACACGAAAACATAGAGAGAGGAAAAATATATCACTGGAGGTAATAATATGGCAGAGAGAGAGAGAGAGAGAGAGAGAGAGAGAGAGAGAGAGAGAGAGAGAGAGAGAGAGAGAGAGAGAGAGAGAGAGAGAGAGAGAGAGAGAGAGAGAGAGAGAGAGAGAGAGAGAGAGAGAGAGAGAGAGAGGGTGGGGGGGGGTCATGTTGATAGAATGAGGGATAAAAAGTTGTCACAGCATTCCAGGTGGTATTGATAGTCCCCTCCTCCTCCTCCTCCTCCTCCTCCTCCTCCTCCTCCTCGGGCGGGACACGCTGTTAACATCCATCACTTAGGTAACTGTGATTAGCTTTGCGACTCACTTTTCAACGGACCAAGCACGGAGCGGAGGAGAAGGAGGAGAAAGAGGAGAAGAAGAAAGAAGGAGAAGAAGAAGAGGAATAATAATAATAATAATAATAATAATAATAATAATAATAAGAAGAAGAAGAAGAAGAAGAAGAAGAAAAGGATATGGGATAATAGAAGAAAGAAAAATGAAAGACAAGGGGAAGAAAAGAGGGACAAAATCGTAGCTAATTGTGAAGAAAATGGATTGAGAAAATTGGAGAATGAAAATGCGAGAGAAAATAAGAAAATAAGATAAGGAAATAAAGATAAACAGTAGAGAATAGTTAAAAAAATATTGCACTAAGAAACAGAGAGAAAAGGGAACGAAGATAGTGGGAAGGAAAGGAAAAATATAAAGCAATGAGAGAAAGTAAATTAAAAAACGAAAATACTGGAGGAAAAGGAATAAATTTTAGGAAGGAATGAAATAAATAAGCAAAAAGCAAAAAGAGGGAGGAGATACGAGAAAGAGACGGTGTGCATGGAGGAAAAGGCAGATAAGTAAAGGGAGAAGGGAGGAAAATGAGGGAAGAGGGGAGATAAACAAGGGAGACATACAGAAAAGGGAGGGAAAGTATGGGAAAGGAGGAATGGTCACAATTAACCTAAGAAGGGAGAGATTGAAAAGGGGGAAAAAAAGGGAATAGAGAGAAAGGGCACACAAAGAGAAGATAATAGGAAGGTATAATATGGGAAAGAAGGGAGAAGGGAGAGGAATGGTTGCAATTTAAGGAAGAAGGGAGAGGAAGAGAAAGGGAAAAAAGGGAAAGAGAGAGAAAGGGCGCACATAGAGAAGATAAAAGGAAGATAAAATATGGGAAAGAAGGGAGAAGGGAGAGGAATGGTTGCAATTTAAGGAAGAAGGGAGAGGAAGAGAAAGGAAAAAAAGGAATAGAGAGAAAGGGTGTTTAGAGAAAAGGGAGAAAAAGTATACGAAAGAAGAGAGAGAGAGAGAGAGAGAGAGAGAGAGAGAGAGAGAGAGAGAGGAGAGAGAGAGAGAGAGAGAGAGAGAGAGAGAGAGAGAGAGAGAGAGAGAGAGAGAGAGAGAGAGAGAGAGAGAGAGAGAGAGAGAGAAAGGAGGTAGTTGAAAAGGGAGGAAAAATATAGAAACGAGAGGAGGAGGAAGAGGAGTGGTCGTAATTTGAGGGAAGAGAGGAGAGATTGGGAGAAAGAAAAAACAGGGGAGAGAAAGAAAGGGCGTAAAGGGGAGACTGTGAAGGAGCAATTTGTACGTTTTGGGTGACAAGGTAGTTAATCTCCCCAACGTGAGGTAATGGGGGGGAGGGGAGGATGGGGAGGAGAGGAGATGGGGTGGGTGGGGAGATAAATGGAGTAGGGGAGGTGACGGGGAAGCAGTGGAGTGGAAATGGGTGTTGAGAAAGAAGAGGAGGGGAGAAGAGGAGGAAGAGGAGGAGGAGGAGGAGGAGGAGGAGGAGGGCCAGATTTAGAACGACGAATGCCACAGCCTTTACGAGAGAGAGAGAGAGAGAGAGAGAGAGAGAGAGAGAGAGAGAGAGAGAGAGAGAGAGAGAGAGAGAGAGAGATTTCACGAGTTTATCTGTCTTGTGTGGAGCTTCCGGAAGGGAGGAAGGAAGGGGAAGGAAGGGAGAGAAAAGCAGGAAGGGATGAAGGGGAAAGGAACGAAGGGAAGGAGAGAGGATAAAAGGCACAAGGGGAACGAGAGGAAAGAAAGAGATGAAAGGAGGGAGAAGAGGAAGGGCCGAGGAAGGAGGAAAAGGGGAAGGAAGGGCGAGGAAATAAATAAGAGAGAAGGAGAGCGAGAAAAGATAAAAGAGGAGAAGGAGAGAGAGAAAAGAAGGAAAGAGGAAAAAAAAAGGAGGAGAGGAAAACAGGAAAAGAGAGGAAAGAAAAAAAGGAGGAGAGGAAAACAGGAAGAGAGAGAAGTATGGGAGAGGAAAAAAAGTTAAAAGGGAAAGAAAATTGAGAATAGGAAGAAGGAGAAGGAAAAGAGAATAAAGAAGAAAATGGGGAAGGAGGAAAAAAAGAAAAAAAAGATGAGGAGCAAGGAGAGAGAGAGAGAGAGAGAGAGAGAGAGAGAGAGAGAGAGAGAGAGAGAGAGAGAGAGAGAGAGAGAGAGAGAGAGAGAGAGAGAGAGAGAGAGAGAGAGAGAGAGAGAGAGAGAGAGAGAGAGAGAGAGAGAGAGAGAGAGAGCGCATACTGACAAGCAGGAAGTAAGATAGAAAGAAAAAAACAACAATAAAAGAAAATCAAGACAAGATAATGCGATGCGACACGAAGACAAACAAACACGAATAGAAGAGAGGAAAAAAAAAAGAAGAAAGGAGAGAAGGGAGGAAAGGGAGAGAAAGGAGGGAGGAAACTTAGTAATGGACTGGCCAGCATTTTCTCAATCACAAGGAGGAGGAGGAGGAGGAGGAGGAGGAGGAGGAGGTTAGGGAGAGAAGATAAGAGGAAGGGAGGAAAGGGAAAAAGGGAGGTAACTTAGATGGGTCAACGAAGGGGGCAAGGAAGGGAACTGTATAGGAGGAGGAGGAGGAGGAGGAGGAGGAGGAAGAGGAAGAGGAGGTAATGGATCAGGTGTAAATATTGACACGTGGATCTAATTAGTGAATCTTGGTGTAAAGGGAGGAGGAAAAGGAAGAAGAGGAAGAGGAGGAGGAGGATGTAGAAAGGGTGTGGGAGGAAAAGGAGAAAGGGGAGAGGAAGGGTGATGGGGTAATATATATGTTTGTGTTTTTCTTCTTTCACCTTTTTCCTTTTTCCTATTTTCTCTTTCCTTCTCGTTATTACTTTTTCGTTTCCTCCTTCTCCTTTTTCATCCTGTTTTCCTGTTCTCTCGTTCTCCCTCTTACATCTTTATTCCCTTCCTCCTCCTTCTCTTCATTTCTCTCTCTGATTCCTTTTTCTTTCCTGTTTTCCTTTTCTCTCGTTCTCATACTTTCATCTTTTTTCCCTTCCTCCTCCTCTTCCTCTTCATTTCTCTCTACTCATCCTTTTCATCCAGTCTTTTTCCTCTTCAGTATCTTATTTCTCCTTTCTTTTCTCTCCCCTACTCCTCTTTCTTCCTTTTCTCCCCTTTCATAATTTTTCTTTCTTCCTTCTTTTCTTTAACCTTTTCTCTTCCTATTTGTGTAGTAGTAGTAGTAGTAGTAGTAGTAGTAGTAGTAGTAGTAGTAGAAGTAGTATCAGCGTCATCATCAGCCCTACCTTACCTGTATACTGATGTGTTTATCTTTCTTCCTCGCCAGGTGAGTGGACACAGGTGGCTTGTGATGGGGACGGCCAGGTGGTACAGGTATGGTGTGTGTGTGTGTGTGTGTGTGTGTGTGTGTGTGTGTGTGTGTGTGTGTGTTGGCATCCTTTTAGTGGTTTCGGGCACGTGTTGTTCTTGTGGGTGTTTAAATCTGTTTGACTTGTGTGTTTGTTTTTGTTTGTTTGTTTGTTTGTAGTGTTGATTGTTTTTCTTTGTGGCGTTGAGTTGCGGTTTTGTGGATGGATACTCTACGACGTTGTGTATTTGTTTGTTTGTTTTTCTTGTAGTCGTGTGTGTGTGTGTGTGTGTGTGTGTGTGTGTGTGTGTGTGTGTGTGTGTGTGTGTAACTATTTTGTGTTGAGTTGAGTTCGTTTTGAGTTGTGTTGCGTCCTTTCATGGTGTGTGTATTTTTTTTATTTGTGTTTCTTTATTGGGTAATAGTTTGTGTTCCTGTAGTGTTGTGTCTTTTCATCTTGTTTTTGTGTCTCTTTGATATGTAATGAGTTTGTGTGTTGCGTTACGTCATGGCGGTGTGTTTTAGGGAGCCTTTGTTTTGTTATAAGTTCGTTTTGAGTTGCAGTTCATCTTGTCTTTGTGTTTCTTTTTTGTCTGATGAGTTTGTGTGTCTAATGTTGTAGTACTTGAATGCGGTATGTCTTTTTTTTTGTGTGTTCCTTCATCGTCTTACAAGTTCATTTTGAGTTGTAGTTTTGTCTATTTGTGTTCGTACGTCCTGGAGTGCTGTTTTGTGTTGATTTATGGCGCTGTTTTTCTGTTCCATATTTGTGTTACCCATTCGTTCTGAGTTGCAATTTCGCCAGTTCTTGTTCGCACATATTGGCACCGTCAGTAAGTAGTTCCGTGTTGGGTCGTGGCGCCATAAATACGTCTTGATTTATGGCTCTTCCTCGGCCGTGTTCCTGTTTACCTGTGACGCCGTTGATTACCTTACCTGGTGGACCTACTCATCTCCTCTACCTGGGTGTGCTAGAGGCGAGTCTCCCTCATGTGTTGCTGCGCCTATCACGACGAAATGCTACCTAACCCGGTAACTGCGTCTTCTTTCACCCTCTTAACTTACTTAATCACACTTGAAATCGTCACTTCTTGGCACGATACATTGCTACTTACTTCCACTTACTTTACAGAATTTTAGCTTAGTGGCACCCTGTTACTTAACTGTTGGTACTATTTGGCACTACATATTGGTACTTACCGCCACCCACCCTTCCATTCTGTTACTTAACGTCATCTTACCCTTAATGGCACCTCCTGTATATCCCGGTAATATGTGGCACTCAGCATCGGTTTTGGCACCAAGGCGCTGTTTTGGCCCACTGCGCCCTGTATAGCTCTCGCCTCCTCGCCTTGTGTTGGCCGCGGCTTCGTACACGGCTATTCTTAGGAGCTATGGTCGTGGATTTAGAAGTGTACGTTAGGTGGGAGTGAGTGCCGACCTTCCCTGACTTTGTACATGACTTGACTTGACTTGACGCGCTTATCTTTGTTCTTGATCTGATTGTGTATGTAAGCAGTTGTTAACTTTGACTTACTTCTTGACCTGAGGGAGGAGAAAAATGGACAAGGGGAGAAGAATGAGGATGAAAGTATTAAGAAAGTGAAGGAGGAAGAGGAAATGAAAGAGGAAGAGGAATTGAGGGGAAGATAAATTGGCCGGGAGACATAGGTGGCGCCACTATAAACACTTGCCTGCGCCATGACGGGCTGGGGCCAAACACCATCCAGGCCCCTCAAGCAAGCCTACCGTCGTTATAGGCGTAGACGTAAAAAAAAAAAAAAAAAAAAAATAGAAATACTGTCTTTTTTGCGTTCTTTTGCTTTGATTAGCTTTTTATTATTAATGTTTTTTTTTTAGGATTTTTTCTTAACTCTGTAATGAAAAAAATCCAACCGTCATTATGGATTAAAACGTTCATCATCTCCATTTCATTTGTTTATGGTGTCGTGTGTATCTACTGTTCTCTTTTCAATTAATTTTCTTCCATTTTTGTTTTATTCTCCGGGACATTTTGAACATTTTATTTTCAGTAGATATCGTACGTAAGTCTCTCTCTCTCTCTCTCTCTCTCTCTCTCTCAGATAGTTTTGATTCGTTTTTCTTCCCGTTTTCTTCTATTTTTCGTCATTTCTTTCTTCAGTGTTTGTTAATCTCTCTCTCTCTCTCTCTCTCTCTCTCTCTCAGATAGTTTTGATCTGTTTTCTTCCCTTTTTCTTCTATTTTTCGTCATTTCTTTCTTCAGTGTTTGTTAATCTCTCTCTCTCTCTCTCTCTCTCTCTCTCTCTCTCTCTCTCTCCTCCATCTCCCATTTGGCACAGAATCTCGCTTCATTCTTTGTTTCTCAGCTGATTTACACGTCACTTCTGTCACTGTTACTCTTGGCACTCCTCGTCGGCGACTGGTTAGCGCGCGTCACTGCAGGTCCGTGTTATTTCCGTGTCCTTACCCAGAGACCTGCACCGCGCGGGCCATTCTGGGAAGGGTGGACAAGAAGAGATAATGATAGAGTGGTCGAGAAAAACGTTTGGGGACGGAAGTGCAAAAGAGGCGTTTATGGGTGCGTTGTGGTGAGGGGGAAAATGAGGAAGGGGAGAGAAGGGAGGGTGGAGGAGAGGACAAGGAGGAGGGAATGACGGAGTGCGAGAAAAACGTTTAGCATTAATTAAGAGGACGGAAGTGCCAGAAACGTTTGTGGGTGCTTGTGTGTGTGTGTGTGTGTGTGTGTGTGTGTGTGTGTGTGTGTGTTGTGGTGAAAGAGAACATGAGGAGAGAGAGGGAGAGAGAGAGAGAGAGAGAGAGAGAGAGAGAGAGAGAGAGAGAGAGAGAGAGAGAGAGAGAGAGAGAGAGAGAGAGAGAGAGAGAGAGAGAGGTGTTGGAAAATATGTGATGATTTAAATAATTATGTAGATAAGTGCTTAGAACTGTGTGTGGGTGCGTGAGAGAGAGAGAGAGAGAGAGAGAGAGAGAGAGAGAGAGAGTGTTACTGGATAGACGGAAAGTAACCTTGTTTTTACAAATGGACGAGACTCACGCACGACACACACACACACACACACACACACACACACACACACACACACACACACACACACACACACACACACACACAGATGACATTACTGCCACATTAAGTCAGACGGTGTACGCCAGAGATGGAGTTGAATCATGAAGAGGAAGAGGAGGAGGAGGAGGAGGAGGAGTTAGAGAGGAATGAAAAAAAGAGAGAGGGGACACGTAGGAAGATAAAGATGAGCAGGGGACAGACAGATAAACAGACAGGCAGGGTGGATCGCTCGTCCCCTACACCCCTAGCACCCCTATCTCGGCCCATTTGGAGTTATGAACGGTAGCCAACACTTGATATTCACACGTGCGGCTGAGGTACGTGGGAAGCAGAGGCGGGGACTGACTGACTGGCTAGCTGACGAGGACTGGATGACTGGCTGAGTGTTAAGAGGACTGACTGACTGACTGGCTGACGAGGACTGGTTGACTGACTGGCTGACTGACTAGGTGAAGGACTGGACTATGTAGGTGATGGTGGTGGTAGTGGTAGTGGTGGTATTTAGTGGTGGAATTGTAAGGTCTTGTCTTCGTGGTTGTGGTAGTGATGTGGTGATGCTGGTGGTTGTGGTGATGTTACAGTGGTGGAATTGTGAAGTTTTGTGGTGATGGTGGTGGTGATGATGTGTTGGTGTGTGGTGGTGGTGGTTGTTGTGGTGATGGTTAAGCGTGGTGGTGTTTTGGTGGTAGAGCTGGGAGATTTCGTGGTGGTGGTGATGTGATGAGATGTTGTATAGATAGTGATGTGGTGGTGATGATGAGTTTACAGAGACATCGTGTGGTAATATAGTGAGGTTGAAACGTATATATAGTGTAGTGTGATGAGGTTGTGATGTTGTATGGTGTGGTGAGTGATGTGATATGCAGTGTTACGAGTAGAAGGATGTGATGTTACCTCGCCTTCAACATCACAATCTCTTTATATACTTCCATATTTCATCCTGTCCTTTCCCTTTACTCTCTCGTCCTAATCCCTTTTCCTCTCCTTCTTTACCCTCCTCCTCCTCCTCTTCCTCTTCCTATTCCTCCTTCCAGTAGTTAGACTCACAATAAGCAAGGAACGAAAAGGAAGATTATGAAATTAAGTGTTTGTGTGTGTACGGTGTCAGGGAATGGTGTATATGTATGTGTGTATGTGTGTATGTATGAATGGGAGATGTATGCAGTGCGGTGTGTGGTGTGTGTGGGTCTAAAGAGGAGGAGGAGGAGGAGGAGGAGGAGGAGGAGGAAGTTATAATTTGCCGATTCTTCCCTTATTGGGTAAGTACAGGTTGGGGAACTGACCGTCATCTCAAGACAGTGTGTACCCTTCTCTCCTTCCTCCTTTCCTCCTTTCCTCCATATTTTCTCCTCCTCCTCTTCCTCTTGTCCTTACCTCCACTTCTTCCCTTCCCATTCTCCTACCTTCATAGTTTGTTCTCCTCCTCCTCCTTCTCTCCTTCCCTTTCTATCCTCCTCCGTCCATATTTTTCCTCCTCCTCCTCTTCCTCCTCCTCCTCCTTCTGTCCTCACCTCCTCTCCTTCCCTTCCCATCCTCCTCCTTTCATATTTTCTCCTCCTCCTCCTCCTCCTCCTCCTCCTCCTCCTCCTCCTCTTCCTGTCCTTACCTCCTCTCCTTCCCTTCCCATCATCCTTCGTTCATATTTCCTCCTCCTCCTCCTCCTCCTCCTCCTCCTCTCATCTGTTTTCCTCCTTCTTTTTCTTCCTCCTTCTTCAATTTCCTTCTGCTTTCCTTATCTTCCTTTCCTCATTCCTCCATATTTCCTCTTCCTTCTTTCCTCACCCTTCTTGCATTCTCTTTTCCTCATTTTCCTTCTGCTCTTTTTCAACAGATCCTTCAATTCTTTCCTTTTTCCTTCATTCTTACGTCCTTTCCCTCCTCCTCCTCCTCCTCTTCCATATCTCCTCCTCCTCCTCCTCCTCTTCCTTCCATTTCCACTTCTCTGCATTCCTCAACTTTCCTCCCTTCTCCCATTTTTTCCTTCCATATCTCCTGCATTCCTTCTCCCCTCTTTTATCTCTATGTTTTTACCTTATCATCGTTTATTCTTCTCCCTTTCTCCCCATCCACCACCTCTCCCTCTCTTTCCCTCTCCCCGCCTTCCCCAACTAATATCTTACCTTCCCTTCTCATCCCTTTACTTCCCCACCTCGTCTCCCCTTCACCCCCTTCCTTTTATCTTAACCCTTTCCTTCCCCCTTCATCTTCCTCCCTCCTTTTCCCTCCCTTATTATCCTCCCCTTCTCCACCCTTGCTTCGTGTCACACTGACCTATCCTTTTCCCTTGTCCGTCCCCCTCCCCCTTTATCCTCATCTCCCTCCCTTCCCTCCCCTTCCTCCCCGCGGTCCCAGCATCTCTTAATCTCTATTTGCCTTGCGTGTTAGGCGGTTAATCCCCCTCAAAAGACAGCTATTGTGGGACTTATGTGTGTGTGTTGGGGGGAGGGGGGTAGTGTGTGTGTGTATGTGTGTGTGTGTGTGTGTGTGTGTGTGTGTGTGTGTGTGTGTGTGTGTGTGTGTGTGTGTGTGTTCTTGGCAATTCTTTAAAAGTTTCATGGAATTATCTGTTATTTTTTGTCATTAGATAGTTTACGATCTTTCTTTTTTTGTTTTTTTTGGTCTTCTTATTTCTCCTCTTTCCTCTTGATTACCTCTTGAATAGCTCTTGATTTCCAGGTGTTCTCAGGTATGCTTCTTCACTCTCAGGTGCGCTTAATCAATTACAGGTATGCTCTCATAAAGGTGTGTTCTCCAAGTGGTCTTAATTCCTCTTCTTTTGTGTTTAATTCCTTTCTGGGTACTCTTGATCCTCTTCCTTACTCTTGGATCCCATTATAAGGTGTTCGATCCTTTCCGAGGCTCCTGTGTTCTGATCCTCCTCCTCCTTTTACGTGTTCTCAGCTGGTGTTCTGACGTGTTTTTAGTCACCTGGGTACGTGTGTGTGTGTGTGTGTGTGTGTGTGTGTGTGTGTGTGTGTGTGTGTGTGTGTGTGTGTGTGTGTGTGTGTGTGTGTGTGTGTGTGTGTGTGCCTGCCTTAGGGTCATATTTTGGACCACACACATGCTCCTCACACTCATCTCCTCCTCTTCCTCCTCCTCCTCCTCCTCCTCCTCCTCCTCCTCCTCCCTCCAACACCCTCCTTTTTTTTTGGAAGTAGCTTGCGGTTGCTTCTCTCCCTCTCATCTCCTCCTCTCCTTTCTCTCCTCCTCCTCCTCCTCCTTCCCTCCATCTCCTTATTTATCTTCTCTCTCATCCTCTCCCTCTCTCCTCTATTTTTTTCCTTGTTTTCTCTATTGTGATCTCCATTATTTAATTTTTCCAGTCCTCCATCTTCTTTTCCTCTCCCTTCTCTTCTATTCTCTCTATTCATCTTTTCTCTATATTTCTCTCCATTCTTCCAGCTCTACATTCCTCCATCTTCTTTATCCTCCTCTTTCTCTCTTCTTCCTCTTCTTTATATAGTTACTGTTTCTCCATCCATTCGGTTCTCTCTCTCTCTCTCTCTCTCTCTCTCTCTCTCTCTTTTATCATTTTCTTTCCCTCATTTATCTCCCTTCTTTCAATCTCTATCTCTCTCTCTTCATTCTTCCCTCTCTCTTTCCTATTCTGCACCTCCTTCTATTTTCTCTCTCCTTTATTTTTTCCTCTCCTCACTTTTTACTCCTTCCCCTTCTTTCCTTTCTCTCTCCTCCTCTCCTTCTTTCTCTTCTCTTCTTTTCCTCACCTATAAATTGCCCTTTGCTTTCCTTTCTCTCCCTATATATATTTTTGCCTTCCCTCCCTCCTTCCTTCTCTCCAGCTACCCTGTAATACCTACCTTACCTTACCTTTCCTCCTCCTCCTCCTCCTCCTCCTCCTTCCTCTCCACACCCGCTACTTTCTCTCTACCCCTTCCTTCCTTCCTTATCCTTTAACCGTCCTTTCCTTTCTTTTTCTGCTTTTATTTCCTTTTATCCTTCTTTCTTTCTTCTTTTTTCCCTCCTTCCTTTCTTCAGGCTTTTCACCTTTCCTCCTTCTATACCTCCATTGCTTCTCTCCCTCCCTCTTCCTACCCTTGCATCCCTCTCTCCTTCCTTCCCTTCTTCCCTCTTTCAACTTCTCTATCCATCCTTTTGACAATACATTCCCCTTTCTTTACCTCTGTCAATACTTGCCTACCTTTCTCCTCCCTTCATTTCTCTTATTCACCCCCCTCCCCCCTCTCATACCAAACGCTACATCGCTCGCCCCCTCCCTCCCTCTCCTCTTCTCTCCCTTCCCCTTTCCTTCCTCCCTCCCTCTCCCTTTCTCTCCCTCTCCCCCCCTTCAGCTGTGGACAAGAACAGAATAGGTGTCGGGACAGAATTCTCATCCTTTGTTTTTTGCGGTCCGCGGCGTGAATTATAGGTAACGAAGAGGAGGAGGAGGAGGAGGAGGAGGGAGGCAGATGAAGGAAAGAGGAAGAACAAAAAACGTAATTGAAAAGGGGGAAGAAAGCTGTTAAGAAAATGAGATGGTGAAAGGAAAAAGAGAAAAAAAAACGAAGGGGAAGCGAGGAAAGTAGAAAGAAGAAATGTGATAGAGGAAGCCGAGTGATAGAAAGGAATGTGGAAGGAAGGGGATCAATGTTAAAAAGAAATATAAAAGAAGCGAAAGCATGAAATAGAAAAGAAGAAAAGGAAAAACCTGTGAAAGATGAGAGATGACGAGAAGACGAACCGAGAAATGAAAATATGAATAAGTTTGACTACGGAAGACAATGAAAACAAGAATAAATTAGAAGAAAACTTATCATCGGAGTAAACTAAGAGAAGACAGACAGAATGAGGAAATATTAAAAGAGAAGAAGAAACAGGATGATAAAGAAGAAACTAACATTAAAAATATAGAAAAGGAGACGAGAGATAAGGAAGGAGCCGCTCAAGAGTATCAGTACCACCAAAGATAGCAAGAGAGAGAGAGAGAGAGAGAGAGAGAGAGAGAGAGAGAGAGAGAGAGAGTCACTGGGATTTCATAAGACGCCTCATCTCGACAGCAAATCAAAGTGAATGTGTTTGGAGGAGACATGAAAGGGAGATACCATGCCTCCTCCTCCTCCTCCTCCTCCTCCTCCTCTTCCTCTTCCTCCTCTTCCTCCTCCTCCTCCTCCTGCTCCACTGATCAAACTATTTACACATCCCACGCGTTATCTCCCTTCTGAGCAAGAGAGAGAGAGAGAGAGAGAGAGAGAGAGAGAGAGAGAGAGAGAGAGAGAGAGAGAGAGAGCGGAATGAAATAGAGTTAAGGAATGAGGGAGAGAAAGAAACGTGAATTGTGAAGGGGAGAAAAGGAGGAGAGGGAGGAAAGAGGGGAATGAGAGAGAGGAAAAAACGGAGGAAAGGGGAGGACAGCTGCCACGCCCCCTCCTCTACTTCCCCCCCCCCCTCCTCCTTCTCCTCCTCCTCCTCCTCCTCCTCCTCCTCCTCCTCCTCCTCCTCCTCCTCCCCACGCCCCCCACTACGCCTCATGACAGCTGTGACAGACGCCTGAAACGAGAGAGAGAGAGAGAGAGAGAGAGAGAGAGAGAGAGAGAGAGAGAGAGAGAGAGAGAGAGAGAGAGAGAGAGAGAGAGATAGAGAGAGAGAGAGAGAGAGAGAGAGAGAGAGAGAGAGAGAGAGAGAGATGAAAGACAGAAAGAAATTAAAAACGAGAAAAAAAAAAACAAGAAAGATGTTATGAGGAGATGAGAGCGGAGTAGGAAAAGAGAATAAGAGAAAAGAATAGAAAATGGAAGAGAAGAGAAGAGAAGAAAAGAAAAAGAAGAGAAGAGAAGAGGAAAGAAGAGAAAATTATACTGGCCGTCACCTGCACAATAACGTGTGGACAAAAAAGATGATTGAAAAATAAGTAAAAAAAAAAAAAGAATATGCCTAGAAGCCTAAGAAGAAACTGGCGGAGGAGGAAGAAAAAGACAAAAAAGAGAAAATAATGACCAGAGAGAGAGAGAGAGAGAGAGAGAGAGAGAGAGAGAGAGAGAGAGAGAGCAAAAATCTTATACCGCTCTTTTTATGACCCCAACCATTGCAAACCTTATCTTCCATCTCTCGAATGTTAAGTAAAGAGAATAATATAGACAACCATCTGTAGCAGGGAACACAGGTAGAGAGAAGACATACCTGAGGACCGGCTGGGGAAGGTGAGGGAACGTTGGGGAAGAAGAGGAAACGGGGAAATGAAGAGGCGAGAAACGGGATAAGAGGAAGAGGAACGTTGGGAAAACAGGACACGTAGGAATGAAGATTAGCGAAATAGAAATAAAGAGGATTGATGAGGAGGTAAACGAAGGGAAAATGGGGAACGGGATGAAATAGGAGGTAATAAATAGGAGATAATGGAAGGATAAATAGGAAACAAATTAATGGATAGGAGATAAACGAAAGGGAAATGGAGAACAAGATGAAATAGGAGGAAATAAAGAGGAGATAATAGGAGGAGGAAATAGGGCACGGAAGAACGAAGATAAGAGGAACAGAGCACAGAGATAAAACAAGAGAAAGATGAAGGAATAAAGAGGAAAGAAAAGAAATAAAAGAGGGAAACAAGAGGAGGACAAGGAAGAATGAAGAAGAGAGAAATGAAATACAAGGCGAAAATACGAGGAAAAAAAACAGGAATAAAAATGAAGGAAATGGAAAAACAAAAGACAAGAGAACACGGAAGAAGGAATAGGAGAAAAACGGAATACAAGAGGAAAAACAGGAGGAAGAATGAAAAAAAGAGGAAAGGAAAGCATTAAGGAAAGGAAGGAGAAGAACAAGAAAGTGGAGCCATAATTTCAAGGTACCATTCCAAAGACACACTTCCAGAACAACAAAAAACAACGACAGCAACAACTATTCTAACATACCGGTGAACGCTGAAACTTGTTGGGGAATGTGGGGAGGGGGGGAGGGGAATGGGGAGGCGACTGGAAATGCGTGGAGGTGGGGAGGAGAGGAAGTGATTGGACTGGGTGTTTCAGGAAATGGCTTATACCCCGGAAATGTCACTCTTCTTCGCTGTCTCTGTATTTGTGTTTATATTTGTGTTTGTGGTTAGGAAGGAAGAGGGAGAAGGAGAGAAAGGGATGGAGATAGAGAGGGAAGGAGGGAAGGTGAGGAGACGGAGGGAGAGGGAAGGAAATAGGTGTGAGGATATTGAAAGAAAGGCAGGTGAGAAGGAGGGAGATAGATGGGAGATAGATTAGAAGGGAGAGAAAGCGAGACACGGGAGAGGGAGAAAGGGGAGAGAGGAAGGAGGAAGAAAGGGAGGGAAGGAAAAAGGTGAGGAATGAGGAAGGAAGGACATACCAAACCTGAAACCGGAAACAAACTCAATTGCGTTCTTCTTCCTTCCCTTCCTTCCTTTCTTTCACTTTCTTTCTGCCTTCTTTCTTTCCTTCTTTTATTCCTTCCATTCTTCCTTTCCATCGTTCCTTCCTTCATTTCTTTCATCCTCACTTCCTTCTTCCTTTTCTACTTACATTTTATTCTTTGTTTTTTCTTTCCTTCCTTCCTTCCTTCCTTCCTTTCTTTCTTTCCTTCTTTCTTTCATTATTTTTCCCCTTCTTCTTTCAATTCCTCTCTGTCCGTTCATACTTCCGAGAGAGAGAGAGAGAGAGAGAGAGAGAGAGAGAGAGAGAGAGAGAGAGAGAGAGAGAGAGAGAGAGAGAGAGAGAATTAATCTGACCATCCCTTGCCTTGTCTGTTATATACATCACCTCCTCCTCCTCCTCCTCCTCCTCCTCCTCCTCCTCCTCCTCCTCCTCCTCCTTGACCGACTGTCCTTCTTCCCATAATCATCATCCCACCAACACGTCTTCATTCATTTGCTTCTTCCTGTTGTTTGTTTCCTTTATGTTATTTGATGATAGAAATTGTATGTTTTTTTTCTTCTTTTTTTGTGGTTAATTTGTTTCGTTATTTCGTCGAGATTTCGTTTTTATCATATATATTTTCCTCTTCGGGTCGTATTTTTGGATTTTCGCTTATTCCCTATTCCCGTTTTCTTCTCTTTTTTAAGGGTAGTCTGTCTTTTTGGAAGGGAGAATTTTCTTTTTTTCTTGTATTCCTTTTTTTGAGTTTGTTTTTGTTTTCTTCATTTATATATCTGTCGCTTTTTACGTCTTTCTGTCTTTCCTTTTATCTGCGTTGTTGTTGTTGTTGTTCTTATTTCTGTTGTATTTTGTTGTATTATTTCCTATTTCTCCTTCCTTCTTTGTGTTTGTCCTTCTTGCTACGTTTTATAAGGTTTTTGTTTTTCTTGTTATTGTTTTTTGTTGTGTTATTTATGTTGCTAATTTTAACCCGTCTTGTGTTGTTCCTTTAACTTTTTTTTTCCTTTTTTTTTGTGGGTGAGTCCATTTTGCGTTCTCCTTTCTTTCTCTTTCTTTCTTTTTAAGCAATTAAGGTCAGTGTGTTATTTTTTTCTCTCTTACTTTTTTTTCTTGTTCATTCTTGGTTGTTAGTTTTGCATGATAATTTTTTCAGGGAGTTCTATATTTACCTTCTTTTATCCATGTTTTTTCTCTCTCTCTCTCTCTCTCTCTCTCTCTCTCTCTCTCTCTCTCTCTCCACTTTTTTTTTCATTATTTCATTTCCTCCTCCACTTTGCAATTTACAGTTTATTCTTAATTTTCCTCTCTCCTTCCTTTCTTCATTTCCTACTTCCTTCTCTCCTTCATCCTCTTACTCCCTCCTTTGCTCTCCTTCTTATTCCATTCACTTCCTCCTTCATAAACTACTCTTACCCATCTCTCACCTCCTCCTCCTCCTCCTCCTCCTCCTCCTCCTCCTCTTCGTACATTCCATTCAATTACTGAAGGATGTCTTGAAGGAGGAAGATAAAGTGAAGGAAGAGTTGAAGGAGAAGGAAGAAGAGGAGGAGGAAGAGAAGAGGAGGAGGAGAGAAGAGCTGTGTCATACTTTTAATTTAGGTTAGTGATGCCTGAGGTGTGTGTGTGTGTGTGTGTGTGTGTGTGTGTGTGTGTGTGTGTGTGTGTGTGTGTGTGTGTGTGTTCTCATCCGACAGATTAATTAGATTGTTAATTCATTTTTTATATATACTCTCTCTCTCTCTCTCTCTCTCTCTCTCTCTCTCTCTCTCACTTGCAATGAATAGAAAGTGCCGTGAAGGTTTGTTTGATCAAGTGGAAAATGAATGTGGAAGACAGTGATGGTGATGGTGATTGTGGTGGAGAGTGGAGTAGGGATGATTGTGGAGTGGAGTGATGGTTGTAGGAGGGGGTATAGAGATGGATAACAGGGGGTAGTAGTAGTAGTAGTAGTAGTAGTAGTGGTGGTGGTGGTGGTGGTGGAGGTGTTTTAAAAGTACAAGATAGGTGGTGATTTTAGTGGTGGTGTTAAGTAGCTAGCATTAACACCTACCACCTAATCCCCTTCCTCACCCCCCCTCGTCTTCTCCCCTCTTCTCCCCCCTCTTCCCCTTCCTTCCTCCCATCTTCCTCTCCTCCCCCATGATGTGTCTCATTACTGCTAACTATGCGTCATCGTCTCCACCTCCACTGCATTCACCTCCACCACCTCCACCACCTCCACCACCACCTCTGATGTATCTTATTTGCTTTCTCTCTCTCTCCCTCTCTTTCTCTCGCTTTACTCAAGTCATCCTTCTATCTCTCTTACCCTCTCTCTCTTTCCCTCTCTCTCCCTCCTGCATTCCTTTCTACATTCCCTCCTTCCTTCCTTTCCCCCTTTTTGCTTTCTCTATTTTTGTATTGGTATTTCTGTCTATATCTGTCTGTTTGTCTGTCTGTCTATCTATGTATCAGTCTATCTACTAATCTATCTATCTTTTTATCTATCTGTCTGTGTCTGTGTCTATCTATCTCTTTAATCATTTCTTCATTCTCACATAGACACCAAATAATTGAAGGAAATATTCTCTCTCTCTCTCTCTCTCTCTCTCTCTCTCTCTCTCACCCTCACCGGAAGAACTCATTACACGGGCGTTATATTGAAAGGCAGGAGCAATTAGTCGACGTAATGAGCCAGGTGTTAAGGGGGGCAGGTGAGGGGAGGAGGAGGGGGAGGGAGGGAGGAGGAGAAGGAGGAAAAGTATGACACGGAGAGACGAAAGGAAAGGGAGGAAGGCCACGTGGTATACTCTCTCTCTCTCTCTCTCTCTCTCTCTCTCTCTCTCTCTGGTATAATTAATGTAAGCAGCTGAATGATGGCGAGAGAGAGAGAGAATGTCAGTCTTTCACTTTCTCTTCGGTGCCTTACCAGCTCGTCTCTCTCTCAAGGTCACGTGGTCTCTCTCTCTCTCTCTCTCTCTGATTCATTATTCAACACCAAATGTTTTCCATCTTTCTCTTTCTCTTCTTTCTTTTCTCTCCTTCCTTCGCTCATTCATGCATTCATTCCTCCCACTTCCCCCCTTTCTCCTCCCTCCCTCCCTCCCTTCCTCCTCCCTTGTCTTTTTCTCTTTCTCTCCCTCTCTTGCTTCTCATCTTTCCTTCTCTGATTTCTCTTTCTTTTTCTTCTGTTTGTTTTGTTTCATTATTTTTATCCATCTTTTAATTCCTAGTTTTTTTTATTAATCCTCAAACTTCTTCTAAGCTGGTTCATTGTTTAGTCTTTTTTTTCTTTGTCTTCCTCTTCCTCTTCTTTCTTCTATTCATTTCGTTCGTCTTCTCTTATTCATTTTCTTGTATTTTCTCTTCTTTCTTATTTATTTTTATTTTTATTATTCTCCCCTATTCTACATTTCCCTTGTTCTTTTCTTTCCCCTTTCTTTCCCTTTCCTTTCCATCTCCTCTTTTCTGCACTTCCTTTTCCTTCCCTTCCTTCCCTTTCTTCCTTATCCTTCCCTTCCCTCGCTTCCCTACCTTCCGTTTTCCTTCCTTCAATGATCTTTCCTTTCCTTCCCTTCATTACTCTTCCTTCTCTTCCTTTGTCTTCCTTCCCTTCTCCTTCTCTTTCATCTTTTTCCTCGTTTTCCTTCTTCCCCTTCCCATCGACTTTCTTTTCCCTTCTCATCCCTTCATTTGCCTTCTCTTCCCTCCCCTCACTTTCCCTTCCCATCCTTTCCCTTCCCTTCCCTTCTCCTTCTCCATCTCTTTCATCTTTTCCCTCGTTTTCCTTCTTCCCCTTCCCATCGACTTTCTTTCCCCTTCTCATCCCTTCATTCGCCTTCACTTCCCTCCCCTCACTTTCCCTTCCCATCCTTTCCCTTCCCTTCCCTTCCCTCCCCTTCACTTTCACATGCCTCGTACCATTTACCCAAAAAAGAGAGAAATATGATGCAACACAATCTCTCTCCTCATCTGTAGCTGAATAAACAATGAGAGAGAGAGAGAGAGAGAGAGAGAGAGAGAGAGAGAGAGAGAGAGAGAGAGAGAGAGAGAGAGAGACTTTCCCATCCTGACTTACAATTGCAAATGAGATCCCGTAAGAATGGATTAATATTTTTGGGGAATAAAAAAAAAATAATTAAATAAAAGAACGAAAAATAAAATAGTGAAAATAAGTAAATAAAAATAAGATAAAATAAAGAGATAAATAAAAAGGTTAAAATAAATAAATAAATAGGGTTTGTTTACATCTTTTGAAGAAACGAAATACTCATAAACTTTTCAAAATTCCTTTCACATAACATTAAATTCGATGAAAAATAATGTCCATGTTTACCTTCAGAGTGTTTACGCCCCCAGTGTGTGTGTGTGTGTGTGTGTGTGTGTGTGTGTGTGTGTGTGTGTGTGTGAAGCTCTAAACCTGTGAGTGTTTACGTTGGCATGTGGAAGAGGAAGACAGGTGGAGGATAAGGAGGAGGAGGAGGAAGAGGAAGAAGAGGAGGAGGAGGAGGAATGAAAAAACAAGACAAGCAGAAAAGGAAGACGATGAGTAAAAGCAATAAGAGGTAACAGGAAGAAGCGAAGGAGAAGGAAGAGGAAGAGGAGGAAGAAGAAGAGGAGGAAGAGGAAGAGAAGCAATAGGAGGACGAATAAAAAAAAGAGACATGCAAATGAGAAGAAAGAAGAGGAGTAAAAGGAATGAAGAAAGAAGAAGAAGAAGAAGAGGAGGAGGAGGATGGTATTTGAGGAGGCAGTGATGTGGCTTAACAGTCATAGGCTTTGAGATGTCTAGGAGGGGAGAGGAGGGGAGAGGAGGGGAGGGAAGGGGAAGAGAGGGGGAAGTAAGGGGAGGGAGAGGTGCGTAAACTCCCCATTTTGCTGAGTACTGAATGTGAGTGTTTACCTAACCCATGACAAACGAGGGGGGGAGGGGGGTAGGGTAGTGGAGGGGAGGGAAGGGAAAGAGAAAGGGGAGAGGGGTTGGGAAGTAGAGGGAAGGGGGTTAGGAAAGGAGGAAAGAGAAGGGAATGGAATGGAAGGGAAGGAGGGAGGGAAGGAAAAGGAAGGGAAGAGAATGAAAAGAACAGAGGGAAAGGGAAAGGAGGGAGAGAAGTAAGAGAATGGAATGGGTGTTTAGGGAGGGGAGGAAAGAGAAGGAAAGGAGGGAAATAGGAAGGGAAGAGAATGAAAAGGAAGAACAGAAGGAAAGGGAAAGGAGGGAGAGAAATAAGAGAATGGAATGGATGTTTAGGGAGGGGAGGAAAGAGAAGGAAAGGAGGGAGACATGAAGGAAAGGGGAGGAGGTACGGTAGGGGAAGGTGGGAGAGAGAGAGGAAGGGAAGGGAAAGGAAAGGAATGTTGAAGAAAAAAAGTGAAAACAATCTCATTTATTTTTTCTAGTTTTTTTCTTTTTCTGCCTATCTTTCTTTCCATCTATCTATCCTTCTATCTGTCCTCTCTCTGTTTTCCCTCTCCTCGTCCTCTCCTTCTTTTCCTTCATCTTCATCCTCTTTTATATCTATTCTCTCTCTCCTTTCTTTTCTTTCTCTTTTTCTCCTTCTCTTCCTTTCTCTTTATTCTCTCCTTTTCTTTTCCACGTCCTTTCCTTCTCCTCTTCTTCTCTTACTTTTGTCCTTTCTCCTTCCCACTCACCCTTCATCTCTCATCTCCATTCCTCCTCCTCCTCCTCCTCCTCCTCCTCCTCCTCCTCCTCCTTTCTTTGGTCTCTGGTTTGAGTGGTAAATAAAGATGACGAGGGAAGTTGGGAGCCTCTTTCCTTTCTCTCCTCCTCCTCCTCCTCCTCCTCCTCCTCCTCCTCCTCCTCCATAAATTTTCTCATCGTATCGTTTTCCGTTTTCCTTTTTCCATCTCGTTCACACTTTTTTCGTAAGTCTTCGGAGTTGTCTTAATGGGCGTCGTGTGTCATGGAGGAAAGGTGGAGGAAAGGGAGAGAGAAATGGAGGGGCGGAGGGAAAAAAAATATGAGCTGTTTGGTATAGTGGAAAGATGGGAGGGAGAGAGGCAGGAGGAGGAGGAGAAGGAGAATCAATTGGAGGAGGAGAAGGAGGAGGAGGAGGACTGAAGGAGGAGGAGGAGGAAGTTCGTGGTCCAAAAAATATATTCACTGTTTGAAATCCGATTATGTGTTTCTTATTTTTTTCTTTCGTTTATTGAGGTTTCTTTTTTAAGCTTTATTTGAACGCGTTTTTTGAAGTGTTTATAGATTTTTTTTGTGTACCTTTCTACAGCTTTTTATTTCTTTATTTGTCCGTTTCTTTATTTCTATTCATTTTCTTCATCGGAGTATGTTATGATTCCTTACCTGATTTTCTTCTTTCTCTGCTAGTATTTTTATTTATCAATTTTCTGTATAACTTCCAGCATCGTTATCCACTTTTCCGAGTTAATTATATTCTTACCGTCATTATTTACATATTATTCACTCTGTTATTCATTTTCACTAATTCACCTCACTTACTTCATTTTTTCATACATTTCGATTTTAGTGCCTATTTTACTTTTTTCATTATTAATTTTCTTTCTCCTTTTTGGTTCTAATTTCCTTTGTTTCTTTTTTACGTTATTAATTCTCTTTGGCTCTTTCGTTATTCATTATTTTCTCATTTGTTTCATTTTCTTATCCCTTTCCGGTGAACATGGCATTAGATTCGGCTTTCCATTCATCATCATCGTCATCATCGGCAGCACAATGCAATGCTAATGATCACTGATTAAGATTCATTCGTTAAGACGCGTCGGGCTGAGTCGGCGGTTCGCGTGCAGGTGTGAGGCGTGTGTGTGAGGCTTACCTGTGACGTTGACGGTGAAGAAGGAGGCGCCGGTAATTAACGAGCCAGGTGGGCCAGATTGGGGGAGGGATTGATTAATGCGGTGTAGGGCTATTATTATTATTATTTTTGTTATTATTATTGTTGATTTTGTTGTTATTGTTGTTCGTCTTCGTCTTCGTCATCATCTTTCTTCTTCATCTTCTTCGTCTTTCTTCTTTTTACTCCTTTTCTTCGTCTTCTTTTCTTCTTCTTCTTCTTCTTCTTCTTCAACTACCACTATTTTTTTCTTCTACCTTTTCTCTTTTCTTTTCCTCTTCATTTATTTATTATTTTTACTCCTCTTCTTCGTCTTCTTCTTCTTCGTCTTCTTCTCTTTCTTCTTTTTCTTCTTCAACTACCACTATTTTTTTCTTCTACCTTTTCTCTTTTCTTTTCCTCTTCATTTATTTCTTATTTTTACTCGTCTTATTCTTATTGTTTTTATTCTTCCTAATCTTATTATTACCATTACCGACATTTTGATTACTACCATTTACTATTATTATTACATACTTTTCATTTTTACCCGTTTTTTATTATTCCTACTCCTATTCTTTTCTTTATACAGTTTAACTAATCATAACGAAAACAAACTCACGAAAGAACATAACACTTAAGAATACCACAACAAGGAGGAGGTAGAAAAAGGGCGTTAGTAACCTGAGAATCCTGAACAAATACGAACAAAAAACTCAAACCATTACACGCGTTGCTACGAAGCGAGAGAGACAGCGCGCGGAACACAAACTCTCCCGGATTGTCAAACACTTCCTCGCCCAAGCACACATATTTGACAAGGCTTTCCTAGGAGTTGTGGGCCTTTCCAGGGGTAGTTTAATAACCCTGGTGGTAGTTTGACCCTTCTTCTGTACCATGAACCTACAAAAACACTCATTAGAACCCGACTGATCTCCGGTTTGGCCTTTGGATTTTGTTGATGTGAGAGGCAGGGTCGTCTGAGAATACCAACCTCACCAGTGGGCCTATTTTTAAACACTTCTGCGCCCAAGAACACGTAATTTACTAGTCTTTCGTGGGAGTTTAGGGCATTTCCAGGGGTACTTTTATGACCCTGGTGGTAGTCTGAGCCTTCTTCTGTACCGTGAACCTAAAAGAACACTCATTAGAACCCGATTAACCTCCTTTTTGGCCCTTGGAAATAGTTGGTGTAAGGAGAGGGAGCATCTGACAAGACCAACCGCTGTCAGGCCAGGCGTGTGAGGAGGGCGCGCCGGGGCTCTCTGGTCTGTGTGTGGCTCGGTGTGGCGGGGGCGATAATTTATGCCTCTGAGGTCTTGGAAAACAGCGGGAACGTGAGGTATGGGAGCTGAGGGGCGGAAGATGGTCAATGGTGGATCCGTGACATTCTACCGCGTATTCTCAGGTGTTTTTCTCGCTCTCACAATAAATATTTACAAAGGTCACAAGGTAGGTTGATCGAGTTCCCATGAGTGTTTTTTTCACATTCATGGTACAGAGGCCCATAAAAGTACCCATGGAAGTACCCACAATAACTTCTACGAAAGCCCTCTCAAATTTCTACGTATCATTTTTCACATTTATTTCCCAAAGGTCACATAGAGGATGAGTCGGGTTCTCATAAGTGTTTTTTTCAGATTCATGGTGAAGAAGCCTTGTCGAAGTATTAGTACGGTACAAAAACTATACCCATGGAACTATACCCTGAACCTTTAGAAAACCTTGTCATTTGTGGGCGTTCAAGACTCGAAACTGTTGAGACTATGGGCCTGTGTATGCTGAAGACTTTTACTTTTAGGGTCTGAGAGAGCCGCGGTGTGGGAGTCAGGGCGGGAGAGCGGCTGTGTGACCGTAAGAAAACCAAATATTCCATAGGCTTGAGAGGCAGGCAGGCAGGGAGGGAAGGGAGGAGAGGTAGGGAGATAGACCGCCACCTTCAGACCGTCGCCTCGCCGCAGGAAAACACTCAGGAGCACAAAAAACAGGTATAGAGGGGATGGTGGGGTGTGGAGGGGCATGAAGGGGGTTGGAGGGAGTTGGAGGAGTGAGGAAGCGTTAGGAACATTATAGGAGGAGTAGAAAAAGCATGAAGGGGATAGGAGGGGTGAGGAGTAGTTAGTATCATCATGGGGGGGGGGGGGGTGGACAGAAGGAGAATGGAGGGGGCTAGAGGAGAGTGTAAGGTGTTGGAGGGAGGTAGAATTGTTAGGAAGAGTTGGTAGCATCGTGGAGGGGGTTTAAAGCAACTTGGGGTGCTTCAACTTAACATGGAGTGGTTTAACTTAACTTTGAGAGGTTCGAAGTAGCATGGAGAAATTAAAGGAATCATGGAGAAGGTGGAGGGATGTGGAATAGAGTAAAAAGATGAAGAGAGTGGAGGGATGTGGATGAGTGTGGAGGTATGTGGAGGCGTTATAAGAGTAGCGTGGAGGGGCGCACCGTCACCCCGGCTGCCCCTCGAGAGTGGTGGGCGCCAGGTGTTGTGTCCCGTCACTCGCCTCGCCGCCACCTGTTTGCCCAGCCCTCCTGAAGGCGCGGACGCTCACCCCACACTTACCTGTCCGACCCCCTCCCCCCACACACTTACCTGCCACCCTCACCTGCCCCCTCTCACCCCACCTGTCCCTCGCCCCCCGACCCCTCTCTTCTTACTTATCTCCTCTGCTTCTCCTCCCATCTTATACTTGGACTTATCAGATGTTTACGACTCTTGTATATCTGTTACCCTCCTTGTTAGTGTTTGTCGTATCAGATGTTAACGACTGTGCTGTTATGGTCGTTCCTCTATTTCTTCGTCTTCTGGGTCCCGACATACTTACCTGCCTGTCTCTACCCCGCTCCTCTCCATTCAAACTTACCTGTCTCCCCATCCTCTACCCCTCACCCTTCATACTCTCTCTCTCTCCCCCTCATCATCTCTCTCTAGACCCTTCATACTTACGTCTCTCCAACTCTTCTCTCTTTCCCCCTTCATACTGACTCCTCTTCTACTCTCCCTCTCTCCCCACCCTCCCTGTCTCCACCACTCCTCTCCCCACCATCCTTCACACTCTCCCTGTTCCCTTTCCCCTCTCCCCTCACCTGCATACTTACCTATCTCCCCCTCTCCCCCCGCTCCTCTCTCTTCCCCCCCTCATATGTTTACCTGTGGCACCCTGACTTACCTGCCGTCTCACTCTACCCCCTCCCCCCTCGTCCCATCCCCCTCTTCCCCCCCGCCCCCCACCTGAGTCTCCTCCTCCCTCAGGTGAACGTGTGGTGAATTTTGTCGTTTGTTTAGCTTCGTGAAATGATTCTGGAAATAGTTCGTGAAATGTCTTTTTTTTTACTTTTTGTTCGTTCTCTTTATTTGCGCGACTTTTTTGTGAGTGAAATAGTGAGTTGTGTTTATTTTTTATTTTTTTTTACGGGGCATAGTGTGTGGAGGTGGGGGCCGGGGGGGGGGGGGGGGTATATGTGTGTGTGGGGGCGGGGTAATAGTGTGTGTGTGTGTGTGTGTGTGTGTGTGTGTGTGTGGAGGTGAATAGCAAAATGTTTTAGGTGGAATAGAAAGTGAAGCGTGTTTTGAAAGAATAACGAAGAAATGTGACACGCTCGGAGAATTTACGAGAATGAGTGAAATATTTGGGGAGGGAGAGGAATAACGAATGTAAGTAAAAAAAAGAAGAAGAAGAAGAAGAAGAAAAGTGACACCCCTACAGAATTTACGAGATTGTGACTGAAATATTTTTGTGTGGAGGAGAAATTACGAATGAATGTAAGAAATATTAAGAAACGCGACGCCCTTGTTTGGCATGAAGTTAAGTTACGAGACTGTTTTGACTTGTCCTGTAATAACGTAGCTGTTCTGATATGTAAGGAAGAAATGCAGGAAGAAGAAAAGGTTGAATAAGAGAATGAATAAAAGGCTGGATGAAGGATGAATAAGGGGTTGAATAATAATAGTTTCCCAAAGTTAATGCCTTCACAAATGTTTGGTTCGGGGTGAAAAAAAATTGCTAAATCTGTGAAAAAGAAACTGAAAAAACTTACCTCAAGCATTAATTAAAAAGAGATTGAAAAGATATCACCTCAACCCCCAAAAAATTAAAATGAGAAAAAGGAAAAAAAAATATCACCTAAACCAGAAAAAAAATAACAAAATAATAAAAAGGAAAAAATCTTAAAAATCATGAAACTCCAAAATACTCCCGCAAAAAAAAAAAAAGCGGAAAAAAGAAAACTAAAAAAATCACAAAACTTCAAAATTCTCTCTCTCGCAAAAACAAGAAACGAAAAAAAAGGAACCATTCAAGAAAATCATGAATCTTCGCAAAATCCTCTCTAGTGCAAAAACCTCATCACTTGCTTATAGTGAAAGGGAGAAAAACAAACCAGGAAGGCGAATAAACAAGCAATAAAAAGAGAGAGGAGGCGATGACAGCGAGAGGGAGGGAGGATGAGCGAGGGAGCTGACCGGGGGGGGGGGGGGGGGTCGATGAATCTTCCTATGTAAACAGAACCAAGTCGAGGAAACCACCGAGCAAGGAGCGTAAAAACCGAAGACACTCAGAGTTAAGATCAGTGCGAAGGGAGACGCTGGAGGGGGCGGTGTGTTGCTCTAGTGCTGGGGGGGGAAGGGGAGAAGGGGAGGAAAGGTGCGTGAGGGGGATGAGTCTGGGGAATTTTGTCCAGAAGAGAAGGGAAGAGGAGGAAGAGGAAGAGGTGGTGGTGGTTGAAGCAGGTGATGTGCAGGGATGAGTCAGGGAAATTTAGTGAAGGACGGAGGAAGAGGAGAAAGAAGGAAGGGAAGTATAAGGAGGAGGAAGAGAAGGAGGGAAAGTATAAGGATGGAGGAAGAGGAGGAGAAGGAAGGGAGATGTTAGAAAGAGAAGGAGGAGAAGAAAGGTGTATGGAACTGGTTTGAGGAGGAGGAGAAGGAAGGGAAGTGTAAGGATGAAAAGGAGAAGGAAAGGAGGAAGAAAAGGCGACGTATGGGAGTGAAATGCGACAAGAAGATAAAGAGGAAGCATAGGAAGGAAGTGACGTCAGAAAGAGAGAGAGAGAGAGAGGGGGAGGGAGGGAGAGTAAATAAGGGAGACGTGAAGAAGTGACGGTAAGATGGATGAGGAGAATGAGAAGAAGATTACAGGAAAGTGGAGAAGAAGAAGAGTGAAAGGAGGAGGATAAGTAAGAGAAGGAGAGAAGCGTGAGGGGCCGAAAGAAGAGAGAAGAGAAAATGAGGAAAAAAGGAGGAAGGGAGGTGAAGGAAGAACGAAGGGAAGGTGAAGGAAGAACGAAGGGAAGGTGAAGGAAGGAGAGAAGTGTAAGACAGGCGGTGTAGGAAAGAGAAAGGATGAAGAAAAGAAAGAAGAAAGAAGGAAGGAGAAAAAAAAGTAAAGAAAAGATGAAGAGAATTGAGGTGAAAGAAGGCGAAGGGAAGGTGAAGGAAGGAGAGAAGTGTAAGGCAGGCGGTGAAGGAAAGGAAGAGAAAGGATGAAGAAAAGAAAGAAGAAAGAAGTAAAAAGAAGAGGATGAAGAGAATTGAGGTGAAGGGATAAGGAAGGAAGAAGGAGGGTGAAAGAAGGATGAAGAGGAGAGGTGAAGGTGAAGGAAGGTGGTTGAAGGAAAGACGAAGAATGGAGAGGGAAGGGAAGGCAACACCGACGACTCCTCTTCCTTGTCAAAAAAAAAAAAATAACAATAACATTTTTGGATCAAGCTCAAACAAGGGAACCAATTGTCACGCACCTTTTTGTATATTTTTTTGTTTTGTTTTTTGTTTTTACTCCTTTTCGTTTTGTTTTAATTTTGTTGTTTTTTCTTTGCTTTAAAAAAATAAAAATAAAAATGTGGGGCAGCGAAAGGCGTCTTATTTACAAAGATTTTTTTTTTATATATATGTTTTCTTTAGCTCATGATATACAGGTGTGCTTAGGTAAATATAAGATGTCAAGTGTCAGGTATAGATCTTAATTATTAACCACAGGTGTTCAGAGTCGCGTAAATACAGGTAAAGGTAAAGTAACCACCACGCCTTGACAAATTGTGGCTGATATATCTTTTTTTTTTTTTTTTTTTTTTTAAATTTCAAACGCTCAGAGGCATCAGTCATTCCAAGGAGTTCGACACCTTACACGACACACCTGTCCATCAATTCTTGCTACCTGTAATTAACCTGTGAACGATTTATCTACCTGTATAGGCCTACCTCTGTTCTGTGCTGTCATTTTAAAGTTTTTTGTACTTAATTTCTGTAGGTATTTTCTTTATCAATTTTCTATATTTATTTTTTGTTCTTTTTTCTTGTACCGTCATAATTTTTGCTGGTTTCTGTATTTAGTTTTTGTATTTATTTCATGTATTAATTTTCTGTTGTTGTTTTTCTGTGTATTTCCGTATTTATTTATTCCGTGTTTTTATTTTAGTCTTGCTTTATGCGTTTCTATTTACTGCATCGTAGCATCAAAAGTTCTAGTACTGATAATAATAGCGGTTCACCTTCCTTGCCCATCGTTTCCCGCCATGGCTCAGTCCTAAAATCAACCGCTTCGTGAAGGTGATGGCGGTGGTGATGGTAGTGGTGGTGATGGTGGTGGTTGTGGTGAGTCTGGCGGAACCCATCACACCTTTGCTCCCTTCTGAAGTCCACACCCTCACCCTCCTCTCTCATCTCCCATCTCCTCCCCCTTCCCTCTTTCCTCCCTCCCTCCCTCTCAATTTCCACCACCTCCATCACCACCACCACTAACTATAACCGTCTCTTATACCACCTCCTCCTCCTCCTCCTCCATCTCTTCCTCCTCCTCAGCCAGCATTCCAGCATCCTCCTCCACATCTCACTTCACATACTCATCTCCATATCCAACAGCATCCCTCCCCCTCCCCTTTTCCCCCCACTCTCCCCTTCCACAACCCCCCCCCCCTAAACCTTGTATACCACCGCTTCGTTCCGTACCCCAAGCACTCTCTATGCCCCACCCATCATACACTCCCCCACTAAAAATCTATCCCCTCCCCCCTAATCCGCCCCATCATCCCCTTATCATCGACGGTTCAGATAACGCGAAGATTAAGTAATTGAAGCATCTCAGACTGAACGTGTAATCTTCTCTCTCTCTCTCTCTCTCTCGCTCTCGCTCTCTATCTATCTATCTATCTACCTTTCTTCCTGCCTCTCTCCCTGCCTTCAAACCTCTTCCTTTTATAGTTTCCTTCTTCCACTTCTTCCTTTCCTTTTTCCCTTTCCTCCCTCTTTCCCTCTATCTTCCTAATCTTTTATCCTTCTTTGTGTTCGTTCATTTCTTATTTTTTGTATTTTTCACTTATTTTCTATCTCCTTTCTTTCATCTTTCCCTCCCTTCTTCTTTCCTTCTTCCTTGCCTTCCTTCCTTTTCCTTCCATCCTTCTTTTTTTTTTACCTTCCTCTTACTTCCCTTCCTTCATATCTTGGCACTAACTTCTCTTATTATTTTTTTTCCTTACTTCTTCCTCCCTCTTCTTTCCCTCCATCTCCCTTCTTACCTCCCTCCTCCTCAGCCCTCATTTCCATCTTTCTCACCCTACTTTCCTCCCTTCCTCCTCCCTCCATCCCTCCCCTTTTCATGGGTGGTGTGGGCTGATGATTATGAGGCAGAAATAACCTCTTAGGATCGCTTTGGAGGAGGAGGAGGAGGAGGAGGAGGAGGAGGATGGAGAACGCACACACTATCTTCAAACGCACCGACGGAACACAACTCACACCCTTTTTCATGTGTATCTCAGGCCTGTGTGTGTGTGTGTGTGTGTGTGTGTGTGTGTGTGTGTGTGTGTGTGTGTGTGTGTGTGTGTGTGTGTGTGTGTGTGTGCGCGTGCTACATTACACTAAACTCAATTCACACACACTACGAAAAAAGCTAAATACCGTTAGATGATTAGTTAAAAAAAATCACGTATGTTGAGTTTAGATGTGCCAAAAGGTATTGAAGGTGAAAATGTCGTCTATTAAAAAGTGAAAACTCGTAAAGGTAAAGGATATAACCAATCACACAGGAAAAGAGAAGAAAAAGAAAAGGGCAGTAGATGTAATAGTAATATTAAAAGAAAATGATAACCACATGCATAACTTAACCTCAACCATGACTACAACCAAAAAACACAACCCTAACTACATCAATAACCACAACCTAACTGGAACTGTTAATACAACCAATACCATAACCCACTATAACCACAATCTCAACCTAAACACAACTACAACCATCACCACCACAACCACAACCTTACAATCACCACCCCTACCACCACCACCGCCACAAAGGGCATCACCCTCCCGACGAAGACCCTCTCTGCGGCGCCTCTTCAGTCCTCGGTCGTCGCCACAGTTGCTAATTCTGCCTCTTGTTGCGTCACTCCCGTCTCTTGGCAACGCGGGGAGGAGGCTGGGGAGGCTGGGGAGGCTGGGGAGGCTGAACTGGGCGCGGCAAGCAGGAAGCAGCGTGTAGGGAAGGAGAGGAGATGGGGTGAAGTGGGGAGATGGGGTGACGAAAGGCCTGGGTAGTGGAGGGTGTGCGTGTGGGAGAGACGCTGATAGACTTGGAGGAAGAGTTAGCTTTTGGGGTGATGGTTTGGGGTGAAGGGAAGGTTGGGGTGAAGATAAGTGATTGTGGAGGACGGTGTATAGGTGTAGAGTGGGTGTTTTGGGGTGAGAATAATGGGTTGGGGTGACTTTCATAGGTTCGGGGTGCATGGAATTTGTGGTGAGGGTAGAGGGGTGGAAAATCATGGTAGGAACTTAAGGAGGGGAGTAAGGAGGATTGAAAGAGGGGAGAATTGAGTAGTGATGAATTAGTAACGAAAAGGGATTAGATATGTCACTCGTTGTTGGGGGGGAGGGGGGAGGGGCTGATTGTATAGGAAAGGGATTAACAAGTTGGGGGTCGTGGGGAGGAAGGTGGGTCATTGGGGTTGATTGGGGAAGGAAGGGAGTTTGAAAAAGAGGGAGTGAGGCGATGGGAATTGATTAGGGAGGAAGGGGATTGGAAGGCGGCCGAGAGGAAGGCGACAGCGAGGTGGGAAAAAACAGACTCCCCCCCCCCCCACCACCACCACCACACCAACACCATCCTCACCACCACCAACACCACCGCTAACAACAACAACAACAACGCGTGCATGAGAGCTCTGCGTGGTGCCTATAAGCTGCGGGTGTGGGGAGGAGGAGGAGGAGGAGGAGGAGGAGGAGGAAGAGAGGGAAAGAGGAAGAGGAAAGCATCGTGAACAGACAGGTGGTGGTGGTGATGGTGGTGGTGGTGATGATGGTGGTGGTGGTGATGATGGTGGTGGTAGTGGGCGTGTGTCAGGCGATTTGCCAGACACACGCCTTCCCCACGCCTTCCCCACGCCCTGTTACCTTTTCCCCATTACTCCCCAACCACTCTTACCCTTCCCCCTTTCTCGACGCACTCTTCCCCTTCCCTCATGCGTCCTTACCCTAATCCCTTTCCCCCTTCCTCCAAGCACCCTTTCCCACCCTTCCCCTTCCCTCATGCATCCTTACCCTAATCCCTTTCCCCTCCCTTCCCCTTCCCTCATGCATCCTTACCCTAATCCCTTTCCCCTTTCCTCCAAGCACCCTTTCCCATCAGTTCCCTCAGATAAAAAAAAAACATAAGAACCCGATTAATACCATTTTCGGACTTTGGAAATTGTTGATGTTAGAGGCGGAAGCGTCTGAAAATACCGACCTGACCAGTGCTGCCAAAGAGGAGGAGGAAGAGGAGGGGGAGGAGGAGGAGGAGGAGGAGTAAGAACAAGGAGAGGATGATTTAAAAGAGAAAGATGTAAAGAAACAGAAAGTGAAGTAGATGAGGATGGAGGAGGAGGAGGCAGAAAATGATGTAGAGGAAGAACAAGAAAAGGATGATGGATGAAGAGAAAGATTAATATAAAGGAAACAGAAAATGAAGTAGATGAAGATGAAGGAGGAAGAGAAGGAAGCAGATAGTAAACGATACAGAGGAAGAACAAAGAGAGGATGACGAGAAGAGTTAAAGACGATTATAAACAGAAAATGAAGTAGATGATAAAAGAGGAGAAGGATGAATAGGCAGGGTGAGTGAGTGAGTGGGTGATATCGGGTGTCTCTCCCTTCACCCTAAGTCACCCTGGACGCCCCGCTCCCTCTGTATTGTTTCCCGGACAGACAGACAGACAGACACCCTTTGCCCTCCCTTGATGGTAGTGATTGATGTCCTTCCGCCCCCTCCACCGCCCCCCCGTCACCGCCGCCGCCCACAGTACCATTCCATCACCCTTCCCGTCACCCATTCACCCCAGTCCTATCATCTCACCCCTTCACTCTTTCAGAACTGACCAGCGTGATGAAACTAACGAGTATTTTTTTTTTCATTTGTTTTTGTTTTTTTCTGGGCTCTTCACTTTCTTAATTTCTCCTATTCCCGCTTTTTCCGTCTTCCTTATGTTTCTCTTATCTTCTCGTTCTTACGTGTTTCCGTATTTCTCCAATTTTTCGTTCTTTTTTATCGTTTATCTCCTCTTTCCGTTCTCATTCCCTCCCGCTTTTCCAGTCTTCGTTTTGCCCCACTTCCCATTCTCTCTCCTTCCGTTTCTCCCGTTTTTCTCTTCTTTCCCTTTTATTCCCTCCCGTTTTCTCTTCAACCCGTCCTTTTTGTCTCCTTCTCTCTTTTTCCCGTCTTTATTCCCTCTCGCTTCACCCTTCTTCCCATTCTCCCTCCCGCTTCTCCACCTCCTTCCATTCTCCTTCCTTCCTCTCCTCACTCACTCTCATCATCCCGCCTTCTCGTCTTCTCTGGCTCTCTGGCCCTCCACGCCCACATGAGCCACTAGACGAGGGTGAAGAGCCACAGCTGCCGAGGCGTCGCGAGTCGGGCCACATGAAGAGAATGCAATACTGAGTGACGAGGGCGGGGCGTGGGTGTGGGTGTGGGTGGCGGGGTACTGGCGAGATGCAGGGATGTGTGTTGCCTCCTTGCTGCTGAGACAGACGAGGAGGGAGAGGAAAAAGAAGGAGAGGATGTTTTTATAGTGAAGGAAGCAGCTCAAGGCACAAACAAATACAAAAAACAAAACAAAAAAACGCTAAACACTACAAGAAAAGTGCAGAGAGAAGCGGAGTGAGTAGAAGAGAATGATGAAGAAAGGAGAGAATGAATAGGAAGAAGCAGAGATTAAACCTTACCTTACCTTACCTAACTTAACCTCACCTCACCTTACCTTACCTTACCTTACCTAACCTAACCTTACCTAACCTTACCTTACCTTACCTAACCTAACCTTACCTTACCTTACCTTACCTTACCTCACCTTACCTTACCTAACCTCACCTCACCTTACCTTACCTCACCTTACCTTACCTTACCTTACCTTACCTTACCTAACCTCACCTTACCTTACCTTACCTTACCTTACCTAACCTAACCTTACCTTACCTTACCTTACCTTACCTTGCCTAACCTTACCTAATCTTACCTTACCTTACGATTTTGATGAAGTTGGAGGATGAATGGAAAGAGGTAGACAATTAAGTAGATGTTGATGATGAAAGAGGAGGAAGAGAAATTAAATAAGAGGCGGTAAATTAAGTTAAAAAAAAAAATGATGAAAAAAGAAAAGTATGAAGGAGGCAGCTCATGAGAAAATCAGAAACAATAAAGAAAAGGAAAAAAAAACAAAAGAAAGAACATTACTCGGAAGAAAGAGAAGAATCATAAGAAATAACCCAAACAATAGAAAACAAAGAAGCAGAAAATTAAGATGATGAAGAAAGAAGAGTATGAATGAGACACCTGATGAGAGAATTAGGAACAATGGAGAGGAAAAAAAACAAGGCGAAGAAAAAGAAGACTAGGAAGAAAATGGGAAGAGGGAACACAGGAAACAGCCCACACAATAGAGAGAAGAAGCGGATAATTAAGTAGATGATGAGGAAAAACAGAGGATGCAAGAGGTAGCTGATGAGATAATGAGGAGCAATTGAGAAGAGGAGAAACAAGAGGAGGAAAGGGATGAGGAGAAACAGCCATAATCCATAGTCAACAGTCCACAATCATCAACTCACACCCACAACCACACAACACAACCCACAGCCCATAGCCACAACCACAACCCACAGCCCATAGCCACAACCACAACCACACAACACACAACCCACAGCCCATAGCCACAACCACACAACCCACAGCCCATAGCCACAACCACAACCACACAACACACAGCCCATAGCCACAACCACAACCACACAACACACAACACACAGCCCATAGCCACAACCACACAACCCACAGCCCATAGCCACAACCACAACCACACAACAACAGCCAACAGCACACAACTCATGAGTCATAAGCCACAACACAGCCACAGACACCACCATCAGACCACAAGACACAACACAGCACACAGCAACATCACAGAACCCCAAATCCACAACCCACACCCCAAATCCACACCCACAACACACACCACACAGCCCACACCCCAAAATCCACATCACACACAACACTACCTACATCACCACCCCTTGAAAACACCTGGCTCTCGCAACTCCAAGACACCTCCATCCATCACCACCACCACCACCACCATCACCACCTTGACGGACGCCGAAGGAGCTGAGGGACTCCCTGAGGCACGCCCACATGAGGAGAGGGTCGAGGCACCAACACCCAGGGGCTACGAGGCCTTCCCAGAGGATCTTAGACATACCCCTTGCCTCCCCACCCCCCGAGGAACCTGTGGGAGGGGCTGAAGGGGGGGAGAGGGGGAGGGGGGAGGTGTTGTGAGGGGGCTTTGATGGTGGTGCAGGTGGTGATGTGAACCCTGAGCCCAAACCCTGAACCCGACTCCTTCATTCTCCTTCCTCCTCCTCCTCCTCCTCTTCCTCCTCCTCCTCCTCTTCACCGACTCCCTCAGCTGCCTCGTGGGAGTGGCGGCCGACCATTATGTCACGCGGCTCAAGGACACACACACACACACACACACACACACACACACACACACACACACACACACACACGCACACACACACACACACATGCCTCGTGGGAAGGGTCGTGCCCCCGTGTCCCATCGGCTGGAAACACACACACACACACACACACACACACACACAGGGCCTAGGCGCGCGGGCATTCTCTTATCATTCCTTTCACGGTTTTTAAAGAACGATTTAGACCTTAAGAAGAAGAGCAGGAGGAGGAGGAGGAGGAGGAGAAAGAGGAGGAGGCGCTTATTAGTACTCAAAGAAGAGGACTTAGGGTTTTAAAGAAGGATTTAGACTTGGAGAACTTGAGGACAGGAGGAGGAGGAGGAGGAGGAGGAGGAAAGAGGGAATCATGCAGGGAGGAACAAGAAGGAGAAGAAGAGGGAGGAGGATGGAGTGGAAAAATAAAGCTGAGAGGGTGAGAGAGAGAGAGAGAGAGAGAGAGAGAGAGAGAGAGAGAGAGAGAGAGAGAGAGAGAGAGAGAGAGAGAGAGAGAGAGAGAGAGAGAGAGAGAGAGAGAGAGAGAGAGAGAGAGAGAGGGTGAGTGAGGAGAGAAGCTAAGATACAGGGGTGAAGGGGGAGCATAATAGGACAGCGAGAAGGGAGAATAAAGGGGAGAAAAGGGAGTGAAAGAGGAGAAATAGGTAAGGCGGGAGAATGTAGAGGTGGAAACAGGTAAAAAGAACGCATTTAAAGGCAGTTAAGGAAATGAAGAGTTAAGGGGTGAAAGAAGGTAAGGTAAGGTAAGGAAAGGTAAGGTAAGGTAAGGTTAGGTTAGGTAAGGTAAGGTTAGGTAAGGTTAGGTTAGGTTAGGTTAGGTTAGGTTAGGTTAGGTAAGGTTAGGTTAGGTTAGGTTAGGTTAGGTTAGGTAAGGTAAGGTAAGGTAAGGTAAGGTTAGGTTAGGTTAGGTTAGGTTAGGTTAGGTTAGGTTAGGTTAGGTTAGGTTAGGTAAGGTAAGGTAAGGTAAGGTAAGGTAAGGTTAGGTTAGGTTAGGTTAGGTTAGGTTAGGTAAGGTTAGGTAAGGTAAGGTTAGGTTAGGTTAGGTTAGGTAAGGTAAGGTAAGGTAAGGTAAAGAAGGGTGGTGTGACGTATCAATGAAAATGGGTAAAAAGGAAACATAAAGGATAGAAGGGAAGGGATACTAAAGGGGTGAAGGAAGGGGAGGTAAGGGAAGGGAAGGGAAGGGAAGGTAGAATGCAGGTGTGACACAACCCTAATTAAGTCTACCCCAAAGAGGACAAACATACGAACAAAACATCACAAATAGCCGCCTCACATTCCCTCACGACCCCCTCCACACACACACACACACACACACACACACACACACACACACACACACACACACACACACACACACAGGGGCGGAAAACACTCGTCTGCATCATTCCTCGCGTGGGTCGTCGCTTTCAAGGGTTGTGAAGGGAAGGAAGTGCCGAAGGAAAGAAAGAAAGAAAGAAGGAATGAGAGGTAAGGAAAGGGAAGAAAGAGGAATGGGAGAGAGACAAAGGAGGTGGTAAAGAGAAGGAAAAAAAGCAAAGGAAAACACGGGGAAAGAGGAAATGCCGGAAGAAAGAAGGAAAGGAGGAAAGGAAGAGGAAGAAAGACGAAAAGGAGGAGGAAGAAGAAAGAGGGAAAGAAATGAAGCGGAAAGAAGAAAGGAAGGAGAGAAAGGAGGAATGAGAAGAGAAATGAATTAAGAGAAAGACAAAGATGAAAATAAGGGAAAATGAGGAAAAGAAAAGAAGGGAACAGAGGAAAGGAAGTTTAGCAGGAGTGACAAAACAGAAATAGAGAAAAAAGAAAATAGAAAAAAAAGATGTTGAAAGGAAAGTTAAGATGATGTTAATGAGAGTGTTTAGAAAGATGATGGTGGTGATAAATTAGATGATGATGTTTGAGTGTTAGGTAATGGCGCTTGAATAGAGATAGTGGTGTAATGATGTGTGATGTTATGGGTGAATGGTGATGCTGTTGTGATGGTGGTGATGGTGGTGGTGGTGATGGTGGTGGTTGATGTATTGGGGCAGAAGGAAGCGATGAGAGTGACAGGCTGACCAAACCGGCTTTCTTGAGAGAGAGAGAGAGAGAGAGAGAGAGAGAGAGAGAGAGAGAGAGAGAGAGAGAGAGAGAGAGAGAGAGAGAGAGAGAGACCAACCCAAAAGAAAAAAAATGGATAGGAAAACAAAACAGATAAATTAATAACGTGAATTCTGAATAAATTTAAGGAAATAGAAAATAGTTAGAGAAAAGTTAAAGGAAGATAATGATAAGAAGTAAATGGAAGAACGAAGGAGGAAGAGGAAGATAGAGAAAGAAAGGGAAGAAGAGAGAGAGAGAGAGAGAGAGAGAGAGAGAGAGAGAGAGAGAGAGAGAGAGAGAGAGAGAGAGAGAGAGAGAGAGAGAGAGAGAGAGAGAGAGAAGTAAATGATAGGTTAGAGAAGAGAGGGAGAGGGAGAGGAGGGAAGAGGCGGTGGATAAATTAGTGTGCAAGGGAGGAAAGGAGGAAACGAGGGAGGACAGAAGGGAAAAAGGGAACGAGAGGGGAGAGAAAATTAGAAGATAAGGGGAGGAGGATGAGGAGGAGGGAAACTGATGAACGGGACAAGAGGAAAATAGAAAGGGAAGGTCAGGGAAAATAAGCTAAAAATGGAAAAAGAAAGGAGGAATGAAAGAAGAGAAAGAAGAGGAGAGAAGAAGAGATAAAGAGGAGAAAAGAGGAAAGAAAGGAGAGAGAGTGAAAAAGAGAGAAAAAAAGAAAATAAATCGAAATAATAGTGATAGATTAATGAAAGAAGAGAAATGAGAGAAAAAGAGGAAATAAAAGGGAGAAATAAGAGGAGAGAAGAGGAAAAAAGGGAAGAAAGTAGAAAGGAAAGAAAAAAAAGAAAATAAATAGAAAAAAATATTGATAGATTAATAAAAGCAGAGGATGAAGGAAAAAAATATAAATCCCGAACCACAAGTGACAGAATAGAACTAAAAGATGAAAAAAAAATTGTGTGGGAAAAAACTTGAAGGGGAAAATATTAATGGGAGAAAGAAACGACGGGCGACAAAAAAAAAAAAAAATAGTTATACAGCAAAAAAAAAAAAGATGAACTATTACTGTCAAGGTGGGGAATAGTTGAGTGATAAACGAGAGAGAGAGAGAGAGAGAGAGAGAGAGAGAGAGAGAGAGAGAGAGAGAGAGAGAGAGAGAGAGAGAGAGAGAGAGAGAGAGAGAGAGAGAGAGAGAGAGAAGAGGGTTAGAAAAAGGAAAAAAAGACGGGAAAACTGGAAGAGAAGGGCGAGAAGAAGAAAAGCAGAAGAAGAACGAGAAAGAGGATAGAAAAAGGGGAGAGTACGAGTCGAGTAGTAGTAGTAGTAGTAGTAGTAGTAGTAGTAGTAGTAGTAGTAGTAGTAGAGGTCGGTGACATTCTTGTATATTCAGTTCAGTCTGCCAACCAATCAAGCGAAGCGGATGTGACAGACAAACGATTAGCCAACCCGATCGATATCACGCGAGAGAGAGAGAGAGAGAGAGAGAGAGAGAGAGAGAGAGAGAGAGAGAGAGAGAGAGAGAGAGAGAGAGAGAGAGAGAGAGAGAGAGAGAGAGAGTAGCAATCATCCCCTCTTTACGAATTGTCAGAAAACCACAACTCAACGACATGTGATTAGGGAAAGTGGTTCGTGGGTGACTGGATGCGTGGAAAGGGTAGGAAAGGAGGAGGAGGAGGAGGAGGAAGTGAATGGGAGGATAAAGGAAAAGGGCGAACGGGTACGGAAGGGAAGAATGAAGAGGAAAGAAAGGGAAGAAACGAGATAGGATAGAAATAAGAGGAGAGAAGAGGATAGAAGGAGAAGACACGAGAAGGGAGAAGATAATGGAATAGAAGAATGATTTTGGTGTGTTAAATAAGTTAAGAGAGAGAAACGGAACGGAGAATTAAAAGCTTTTCAAATGTAATGGAAAAGAACGTACAGACAGGGGAAGGTAAGAACGGGATAGGATGAAGTAGAGTGTGAGAAAGGATCAAAGAATGGGACAAGAAAGAGATGGAAAGAAAACAGGGGTCAAAAAATATAAATAAATAATGAAGGAAATTGATAGAACTAAAACAAAATAGAAACGAATGGGAGGGAAAAGGAATGAAGGAATACGGATAAATACGGAGATAAGGTCAAGAAAAGGATGCGAAAGAGAGGGAAGAGGAAGGAAGAGTGGGAAGAGAAGACTAGAAGAGGACAGGAAAAGGGTAGATATCGAGGAGAACATGAGTAGACGAGGAGGAGGAGGAGGAGGAGGAGGAGGAAGAGTTCGCGCTGAGTAATGATAAAAGAGACTCGACCATATGTTGCCTAGGATCTCAGGTTACCAGGGAGGAGGAGGAGGAAGAAGAAGAAGAAGAAGAAGAAGAAGAAGAAGAAGAAGAAGGAAGGAGTAAACAACAAGCGATGATTTCTCTGGTTTTGAATGCTAATGAACTCTCTCTTTCTCTCTCTCTTTCTTTCTCTCACTCGCTCTCTCTCTCATCCTCCACACACACACACACACACACACACGCACACACGTCACGATCGGGTACACACTCATCACCGCCTCACCATTATCATCACCAAAAGAAGAGTAAATAAAGATGCAAAGGAGAACCCGACGTACCCAAGCAATGTTACTCGGCCCCTCTTCTTCCCCTTCTTTTTCTTCCTCTTTATTTTGTATTTGTTTTCCTTCTTTTTTCTTTTCCTTTATTCCCTTTTCTTTCTTGTTCTGTTTATTATCTTTCTCATTTTTACATCTTTTTCTTCTTTCGTTTTCTTCTTTTTCGTTGTTTTCTTTTTCTTCTTCACCTTTTCTTTTCTTCCTCGTTTTGTTCTTTCTATCTCTGGTTTACATCTTTTCTTCTTCTTCTTTTTCTTCCTTTTCTTCTTTTTCTTCATCTTCTTTTCTTCCTACTCCATCACAGCCTTTTTTCATCTTTTTCTTTCTCATCTTTTTCTTTATTTTCTTACTTGTTTTTCTAAAGCTCCTCCTTCTCCTTATTTTCATCATCATCATCATCATCATCATCATCATCATCATCTCTTTCTCATGGTATAATTTCAGTTCTTGTTTTTATTGGTATCATTATCAATTTAATCATCATCATTATCAGTATGTTGTTCTTTCTTACCTTCGCTTTCTCCTCCTCCTCCTCCTCCTCCTCCTCCTCCTCCTCCTCTTCCTCCTCCTTTTTATTCAAGTTCAGCTTCTCATGCAATCAGGTAGAAATTTTGTGAGAGAGAGAGAGAGAGAGAGAGAGAGAGAGAGAGAGAGAGAGAGAGAGAGAGAGAGAGAGAGAGAGAGAGAGAGAGAGAGAGAGAGAGAATTAGAAACCGTTGCATTAATTATTTGTACACTTAATCTTTTTTTGTACGTGTGTGTGTGTGTGTGTGTGTGTGTGTGTGTGTGTGTGTGTGTTTGGAAAGTACATAACCCCATAAAATTTCCTCGGATCGACACACACACACACACACACACACACACACACACACACACACACATAAAAAAAAGATGAAAGACCGGAATTAAACAGCCAATAAACTATCATTTCGCCTTTTTTGTGCTTGTTAAAATGGTGTTTATGGGAAGGGAGTGACTAGGCGTTTGTAGGGTCAAGTATATTCGCTTACCTGTACGTTCTTTATTACCTTACGTCGGCGTGGGCAGGTGAGGTGTTTTCTTGAGAAGCATTTAGTTAGTTCATGAGATAATTAGTTTTTTTTTTTTTTTTTTTTTTTTTTTTTTTGTATCCATGTATTTTTTTCTCATATATAATCAACTTCATTTTAAAAGTTTGTCTGTTTCATTTATTGTTGATTTTTCTCCTCCATTTCTTTCTCTCCTGTTGTTTTTTTATTTCGTTTTTATTGTTCCTTTTCACCTCTAATCGCTTTCTTCCCGTTTTCTTCCTCAGGTGAGTGTTCAATGAAGCGAGAAAAGAAGATTGGAAGATTACGTGCCGGAGTCATGGTAGGAATGTGTGTGTGTGTGTGTGTGTGTGTGTGTGTGTGTGTGTGTGTGTGTGTGTGTGTGTGTAAACAGATGAGTGGTCAGGCATAAAGGTCTGTAGGTACCCGATCGTGAGGTGTGTGTGTGTGTGTGTGTGTGTGTGTGTGTGTGTGTGTGTGTGTGTTTAATTAATCAAACAGGTAACAAAAACTAGCGTATCGTGTGTATCAAACCATAAAAATCACACACACACACACACACACACACACACACACACACACACACACACACACACACACACACACACACGCAAACACCTCGCAAAACGGTTCTCAGTCTCTTCGTTTGTTCTTTTTCCCTCTTACGGTTTTCGGCGCCAAATTATGATCTTATCTCGCGGGCCCAAACTAGGAAGAAGAGGAAGCACGAGCAGGAGGAGGAGGAGGAGGAGGTGATGGGAGGTGTTGAGATGATGAAGGAAGAAGAGAACAAAGCGGAGGTGTTGAAGGTACAAGATAAGAAAGAGGAGGACAAGGAGGAAGAGGAGGAGGAGAAAGAGGAGAAGGAGGACATATCGTTAAGGAAATTAATGGCCAAAGACGATGATAAAGATGGGCGAAGAGTATTATTTAAAAGAGGAGGACAAGGAGGAAGAGGAAGAGGAGGAAGAGGACATATCGTTAAGGAAATATATGGCCAAAAGTCGATGATAAAGATGGGCGAAGAGTATTATTTAAAAGAGGAGGACAAGGAGGAAGAGGAAGAGGAGGAGGAAGGAAGTATTAGAGAAGAGAAGAGAGAATTTAAATAGCAAACAGGAACTCACTCCCATAATCTTTTATATCAACTCATACCACAACGAAGAAGAAGAAAGAAAGAAAGAAAGAAAGAAGAAAAGTAAAATAAGAATAAAATAAGAGGCAGGTAATGATAATGGTAAGAAGAATAAGACTTTGAATAATAATAAGAAGAAGAAGAAGAAGAAGAAAAGACGAAGAAGAAAAAAAAGAAAAATGGAAAACAAGTGAAGAAAATAAAATAAAAACTGAGATTAACAAAGACAGTGTGAAGGGAAGGGTTGATGAAGAGGAGAAGGAAGGAAAGGAGGAGAAGGAAGAGAAGTGGAATAAAGAGAGAGAGAGAGAGAGAGAGAGAGAGAGAGAGAGAGAGAGAGAGAAACCCACCCAGCCACCTTCCTTAACTCTCAAACGTTGACTTAATTCGCTTTACAAACTTGGTAGTCTGCTTAAGTTAACTCCTTCCCCCTTCTCTCTCTCTCTCTCTCCACACACACACACACACACACACACACACATTTAATTGGCTGTGGCGAGTGTGTGTACCTGCTTGTGTATGTGTGTGTACCTGTGTGTGTGTGTGTGTGTGTGTGTGTGTGTGTGTGTGTGTGTGTGTGAAGCCTAACCTTACCTTACCTGTCGGGGGGAGGGGGGTGGAAGGGAGGCATAGGTAATCAAGGTCAGGTGCAGGTGGGCAGGTCAGCAGGTAAAAATACTCGCCTACCTGTGAATACTAATTAATGGAGATGCGCGGGGCAAGGCCGGGCTGTTTGTTTTCACGGCGCGTCTGTGTTTTTTGTTTTTTAATTCAGGGACCATTTGCAGGGGCGGGTTAATTAATGGTTGGGTAATGTTATCTCGTTAATATTTGCGTTTCTTGTTTGTTTTATTAAAGATTTCCGTGTATTTGTGTTTCCCGTGTGTTTTCCCTCTTGTTAATTAAAGAAGTAAAAGATGAGGATGGTGAAGGAGAAAGGTAGAACGAAGAAGAAGCTTGCCATATGAGGAAAGACTTAATATAGGAAGCAGCTCAAGGGAAAAAATAATAATAATGAGAAAAAACACCGCTAAATACTGACCCTATTAAAAAAAGAGCTCATAAGATCTTTTTTACAGTAAAGGAAGAAGCTCAAGGGTAAAAAAAAAATAATGAGAAAAAAGCCCGCTAAACACTGCCCCTATATATATTAAAAAAAAGTCTAAAACAAATAAACTTGCATTCTCTAGCAAGGCGAAGGGTACGAGGAGACTTGATCGAAGTTGTTAGGTGGGGTTAGGTTCACAGGAGCTGCCGTGTACGGGTCTACCGGCCTCCTGCAGACTCCTTACGTTCTTGTGTTGAGGAAGAAGATTATGAACTTGATAAAGAAAAAAAAATGAAAAAATGAAAAATAAAGTTGACAAAGGAATAGAATAAGGAGAATAGAGGATAGAAGTGAATGAAAAGGAAGAGGGGAAGGAAAAGAACATATATGCAAAGGAAGAAGAGGAAGAGTAAAACGAAAAAGATGCGTTGAAGGAAGAGAATGCGGAAAGGAAGAAAATATAAGAGGAAGAAAAAGAAAAAGAAAACGAAGGAGGAGAAGACGACGCATAAAACTTCCAAGAATTAAAGCAAAAATAAAGTAAACCTGGCACGGAACAAGACAAGCGAAGAAGAAGAAGATGAAGAAAAAGAAGAAAAAGAAGAAGAAGAAGAAGACGAGGCGAGGAACGCGATACATATGAGAAAGCAAGATGAAAATAAGCAAGAAGGAAGCAGCGATAAACAAAGTGATAAATAACGTTGATAAAAGGAAAAAACCAAATAAATGAGACGGTTGAGGTGAGGGTATCTTAAAGTTAACATTTACTTGGAGGGGAATGAGAAAGTTAAAGAAAGAGGAGGAGGAATAGGAGGAGGAGGAGGAGAAGGAGGAGGTGGTGGTGGTGGAAGAGAGAGGAGGAAGAAGAGAAAGAAGTGATGATGGTGAAAATAGATAGTCGATGTAGTTGTAGTTATGGAAATGAAGGAAATGGAAGAAGAGGAAGGGAATAAGGAGGAGCAGGAGGGGGAATAGAGAAAGGAGGAAATAGTAGTGGTTGTTTTAGTTATGGTGAGGTTAAAGAATGGAGAAGAGGAAGGGGAGGAGGAGGAGGAGGAGGAGGAGGAGGAGGAGGAGGAGGAGGAGGAGGAGGACGTCTTCTCAGAATCAGTTAATTCTTGCAATGAATTAATTCCTATTCTCGCTGCCTGCCCGTCCTCTCTCTCTCTCTCTCTTTGTGTGGGTGGTTTTTCCTCATTTCCAACTTGAAGAGAAGAATTTTCCTCTGTCCTCCTCCTCCTCCTCCTCCTCCTCCTCCTTGTAATAACCTTAATAAAATGGAAATCGACATATATTATAATTTTTTTTATTTTTTTATTCTGAATCTTTTGAAATCTTGGCTCGTCCCGTTTCACACCCTCCCCCCTCCTCCATCCCTCCACACCCCCTCTTCTTTTTCCTTCCACTCCTCCACCTTTTCTTCCCATAAATTCACTCCTCCACTTCCTCCTGCCTTTCCACTCTTCTTCTGTTACTCTTCCTCCTCATCATCATTCCTACCTCCACTTCTCTACCCTTCCTTTCCTTGTAGTCTTCCTTTTTTCCTTGTTTTTCCTTGTAGCCTTCCTTTTTATCCATTCCACTTCTCCACTTCCATCCACTCCTCTTCCATTCCATTCCCTCCACTCCAGCCCTCCCCTCATCCTCCCCATCCACTCCTCTTCTTTACCACCGCCTCCCTTCCTTCCTACTATATTCCTCCACCCATTCATTCTCCCTCTCCCCATTCCCTCCCTTCCCTCGCCCTTTGCCCTCTGTGCCCCTTCCTCTCCGATGCCACAGAAGAAGGTGCCGCCGAAGGGGAGCCAGGGAGGAGAGAGAAGAGGAGAGAGAGAGAGAGAGAGAGAGAGAGAGAGAGAGAGAGAGAGAGAGAGAGAGAGAGAGAGAGAGATCGTATTAATTAGGTCAGAATACTCTTGATTAGTGAACAGGTTTGAGGTGAAAAAAAAAGAAAAAAGAAAAGAGAAAATAACATACATGATGGGAAAGCAAGCACACACACACACACACACACACACACACACACACACACACACACACACACACACACACACACACACACACACACACTCAAACCGGAAGTAACTGATGTGGATGTTGGCGTGTTGCGTGAGTTGGCACCCCCCTCCCCCCCTTCACCCCCCTCCCCCCCTTCCACCCCCTCCTCCTCTTCCTCCTTCGTGACCCCATTCCTTCCCTCTCTTTCCCATCTTTCTTACCCTTCTTTTTTTTTGCACCTTCATTTATTATTTTCTTCCTCCATCTTTTCCTCCTCCATTTTCTTCCTTGATCTCTCCCTCCTTCATTTTTCTTTCCTTCATATCTTCCTCCTCCATCTATCTTCCTTCATCTCTCCTTCCTCCATCTTTCTTCCTTAATCTCTCCTTCCTTCATCTCTCCTTCCTTCATTTCTCCTTCCTTCATCTTTTCTTCTTTCATCTTTCCTTCCTTCATCTCTCCTTCCTTCATTTCTCCTTCCTCCAGCTTTCTTCCTTCATCTTTCTTTCCTTCATTTCTTCCTCCTCAATCTTTCTCCTTTCCTTCTTTCATCTTTTCTTCCGACATTTTTTTCTTATTTCTCATTTCTCCGTTTATTAATCCCTCATCGTTCCTTTTTATCTCTCTTTTCATTCTCCTTCTTCTTTTATTATTTTATCTCATTTCAACTTGCTCGCTTTCCCCCCCCCTTCCACTGCCCTCCCCATTCCTCCCTTTCCTTCACATCCCTCCCCTTCTCCCCTCCTCCTTCCCTTTCCTCATCTTACCCTTTGCCCTTGTCCCCTAAATCCTCACCCTGTTCCCTCCCCTTTCCTTCTTACCCTCTTCATCTTTCCCATCTTCCTCCTCCTCCTTTCCCTCCCTCTCTCTCTCTCTCTCTCTCTCTCTCTCTCTCTCTCTCTCTCTCTCTCTCTCTCTCCGGGCGTCACGTGACAAGTTAACGAGCTAGATTAGTCTGACCTGCGCCATGGTCTGTATAATGCCTCTGTAGTGTCCGTGTATATGTAGTGCCTATGTAGTGTGTCTATGAGTATTCTGTAGTGCCTATGTAATATCTATGAGACCTCTGTAGTGCCTATGTTGTGCCTCTGTTGTGCATTTTTAGGTTATTTTTTTCGTTTTTTACTCCTTAAGTGCCTCTGAAGTGACTGTGTAGTGCCTGAGTGTGTGTATTGCTCTCTTGAAGCTTATAAGTAGTGTCAAAATGTATCAGCTGTTAATTAAGTGTGTCTGTAGTATATGTGATGTGTCTGTGCAGTCTTGTAAGTCCGTCTGTGAATTCGTAAAAGTACTTATAAAACTCCTTTCTTCAGAGCACCACTTGAAGTTAATGAATCATGTTTGCGTTATTTTTTATGGTTAAGACAGACAGACAGACAGACAGACAGACAGACAGACGGAGGCGGTTGAAAAGTAGCCGCCGCATGCTGTTCTCTCAAAGGACACACTGAAGGGAAAGAATGAGCTAACTGTCTAGTCTCTCTCTCTCTCTCTTAACATCTTCATTCTCTTATTTTCCCTTCTCATTCATTCTCTTCTCTTTTTCTTCCTCCTTTGTCCTCCTTATCTCTTCTTTAGCATGCTTTATACCTCTTTTCTTTCTTCTCTTTTTTTCCTCTTTATTCTTTTCTCTCTTCTTTTCCTTCCTCTTCTTTCCTCCCTCCATCTCTTCTTTGGCAGGCTTTACACCTCTCTTCTTTCCTCTTTTCTTTACCCTTCTTCTCTACTATTTTCTTTTCTTTTTTCTCCTGTATTATTTTCTCTCGTCTTCATATCTTTTTTTTTTTTTTAACCATCCGTGTATCACTCTGTCTTGATTTTAATTATCTCTAAAATCTCTCAGCTGCAGTGTCTCTTTGTGTCTATTAATGCCTCGTTTCTCTCTCTCACTTCTTTATCTCGTGTGTGTTCTGCATCTCAATTATACATGTCTTCTTAATGTAGCAATGTGTCATTTTTATGTAGTTAGTATGTGTCCTTTTCTTCCTGTAGCTCTGTGTCCTTTTCTCTCTCTTTTTATTCATGTTCCTCCTTCTCCTTTATTTTCATTCTCCTCTTCTTTTGTTTCGTTAGCTTTGTTTTGCTGTGGATTATTTGCTGTGACGATATCTATACAGTGGTTTCATCATTGTGTGTGTGTGTGTGTGTGTGTGTGTTGCTTTAGTGTAAACTGGGAGCTTGAGGAGGAGGAGGAGGGGAGGGAAGGGAAGGAGAGAATGGGGGAGGAAGAGGAGGAGAAGGGGAGGGAAGGGGAAAATCAGATGCTGTGTCTGTATTTGGAGGAGATAGAGTGGAGGGGATGAGGGGGGAAAGGGGAAGGGGAGGGGAGGGGAGGGAAGGAAGGGGGAGAGACGTGCATGCTGATGGGAAGGAGGGAGAGAAGGGGAGGGAGAGAGGAAAGTAAGAGACATGATTCTGTGACTGTGGAGAGAGAGAGAGAGAGAGCGAGAGAGAGAGAGAGAGAGAGAGAGAGAGAGAGAGAGAGAGAGAGAGAGAAGAGTGTGTGAAGATACTGATGACATTGATGATTATTTACATTGTGTGTGTGTGTGTGTGTGTGTGTGTGTGTGTGTGTGTGTGTGTGTCAGACTAGATTAAAGGGAAGATTCTTATTAATTAAAGGTATAGAGACAACAAGTAGAAAATGAGAGAGAGAGAGAGAGAGAGAGAGAGAGAGAGAGAGAGAGAGAGAGAGAGAGAGAGAGAGAGAGAGAGAGAGAGAGAGAGAGAGAGAGAGAGAGGTGATAAGTAGGGTAGTATGCTAGGGGGAATTGTGTAAGAGGTGTGTGTGTCTGTGTGCTTGTCTGTGTATGTGTGTGTGTGTGTGTGTGTAGAAGTGTGTCGACTGCAAGAGGAGGAGGAGGAGGAAGAAGAAGGGTCAGTAAATAGACCACACAAATGAAGGAAAAAAGTCATTGAGGAGGAGGAGGAGGAGGAGGAGGAGGAGGAACAGCAGAAGAAGAGGAGGAGGAGGAGAAGAAGGAAACATGTAAAATCTGGGAAATCCTTGAGGTAAATTTAAGGGACAGACAGAGTCGTGTGATGCCTTCTGAAGCTGCTTGTATAAGTAAATAAGAGTGAATGAACTCTTGTGTGTGTGTGTGTGTGTGTGTGTGTGTGTGTGTGTGTGTGTGTGTGTGCTCCAGGAACCAGCTGTGAGGGCGAGGGAGGGAGGGAGGTAGAGAAGGAGAGAAGGAGGGGCTATATAAGTGAACCACTGTCATATAGGAAGGAGGATGAGGAGGGGAAAGTAGAGAAGGAAGTAGAGGAAGAGGAAAGGGGGATGGAAGGTGGAGGGTGTAAAGATGAAAGGAAGAAGGAAGGAGGTAGAGATGGAGGGAAGAGGAGGTGGAGGTGGAGGAGGAGGAGGAAGCTGGACCCAAGACCGCACATGGACGACGCGTCTGGTCTCCTAATTACACTGATTCAGCGACGCGCCACGCCAGAACGAGGTAGAGATGGAGGGAAGAGGAGGTGGAGGTGGAGGAGGAGGAAAGGAAGATAGAACTCCACTTACCTGCCTGCCATCCACTTCCTCTTCTTTCTTCTCTTCTTCTGCTGCTGCTCGGGTTCATAGCGAGGAACTTCGAGTGTAAAACGCCAGACGTGATGCTATCCTTGTATAATTCCATGGTAAGACCGCACCTCGAGTATGCAGTACAGTTCTGGTCTCCTAATTACAGAAAGGACATTGATTTACTGGAAAGGATTCAGCGACGCGCCACGAAAATTATACCAACCTTAAGGGCTCAACCGTACGAGGAACGACTCAAGCGACTCAATCTCTTTACATTAGAGAAAAGACGCCTACGAGGAGATATGATACAAGTCTTCAAGTATCTGAAAAAATTCAATAACGTCGATTACTCCAATTTCTTTGAATTGCAAACCAACCTAAGAACTAGAAATAACGGTTTACCCATTCAGTCTAGTCGATGTAACACAGACATCGGAAGGAGTTTCTTTTCAAACCGAGTCATCAGTCACTGGAACAATCTTCCTTCAGAAGTAGTAAATGCGAATACTATCAACTCCTTCAAATATAGAATCGACCGTCACTTCGCTGCGTCGGGAGTAAACTGAATATTGAGTTGCTTTCATCTGCTCCTCAATATCGAGGTGCTTTCATCTACTCCTCAATGTCGAGGTGCTTTCATCTGCTCCCCAGGCCCCAGGCTGTCGAGCAGATTAAATCACCAAAGCGGGCAACCTCGTAATGAGCCAATAGGCTTTCTGTTGCCTGCGTTTCCATGTTTCCATGTTTCCTTTTTCACTTACTCTTCTCTTTCTCCTCTTCCTGTTGCTCTCCCTTCTTCTTTTCCTTATCAGTACCTTCTTCTTCTTCTTCTTCCTCTTCTTCTTCTTCTTCTTCTTCTTCCTCTTAAAAGTACGCGAGAACAGACCATTCACGAGGGTGGCAAAGAAGAGGAGCAAACAGGTGACTCTCTCTCTCTCTCTCTCTCTCTCTCTCTCTCTCTCTCTCTCTCTCTCTCTCTCTCTCTCTCTCTCTCTCTCTCTCTCTCTCTCTCTCTCTCTCTCTCTCTCTCTCTCTCTCTCAAATGACATCACCTTCTGAGAGAGAGAGAGAGACCACACATGATATGGAGTTAGTAGATATGATTAATATGCCCCAAAGGAATTACACAGTGGGAGGAGGAGGAGGAGGAGGAGGAGGAGGAGGAGGAGGAGGAGGAGGAGGAGGAGGAGGAGGAGGAGGAGGAAGAGGCCAACGGTGCATCTGTCATGAACTTGTATGAGAAATGAAAAGAAAAGGAGAAGAGAGAGAAGAAGATCAGAGAAGATAAAAAATAGTAGAAGAGAGAGAGAAAAGAAGAGAGAGGAGTAAAACGTACCAAAGAAGAGAGGGAAAAAGAAGAGGAAGAATAAGAGAAGAGAATGAATGAATGAGAATGGATGGGAGGAGGAGAGGAGTAGAGAAGAAGAAGAAAAAGAGTAGAGAGAAGAAAAGAGGAGAGAAGAGAGGAGAGAAAGAGCCCTTGTGTGAATGTGCCCAGTGAGGTAACCTGAAGCCCTCCTCCTCCTCCTCCTCCTCCTCCTCTTCCTCCTCCTCCTCCTAAGAGATATCACCATGCATGTTCCTCTCCATCGTGTATCGTGTCATCTTATCCTCCTCCTCCTCCTCCTCCTCCTCCTCCTCCTCCTCCTTCGTATTCCTATCATATCCTCCTACTTTCTATCATATCCTCCTCCTTTCTCTTATGTCCTCCTCCTCCTCCTCCTCCTCCCATCACTTTTCGTCTCATGTTATTCGGTTAATCGTTTGTGGTTTTTGTTTTATTCTCTCTCTCTCTCTCTCTCTCTCTCTCTCTCTCTCTCTCTCTCTCTCTCTCTCTCTCTTGTTTTAATTACAAATATTGCATGAATGTTTAAGTAGTGGAGATTAGGAGGAGGGGAGCGGAGAAAGAGGAGGAGGAGGAGGAGGAGGAGGAGGAGGGAGGGAAGGAGGTTAGCAGGATATACGTGAAGAAGGAATTTGGTCAGGAGGAAAAGTAGAAGGTGGAGGAGGAGGGGTAGGAGGATGTGGAGGAGGAGGAGGAGGAGGTGGAGGAGGTAAGGAAGAAGAAGAGTGAATACATGTAGATAGTTAAGCTTTGTGGAGAGGTGGAGATGGAGAGATAAAGAGGAGGAGGAGGAGGAGGAGGAGGAAGAGGAAGAGGAGGAGGAAAGGTATAATGAAGGGATGGAGAGAGAGAGAGAGAGAGAGAGAGAGAGAGAGAGAAGAAGAAAATTATGGAAATAGAGGTAACATAAAGGGATTAAAAGGGGAAGTGATGGGGATGAAGAGGAGAAGAAAGGGGAGGAAAGGGGATTAGGTAATGGAAGAGGTGGAGAGGAAGAATATTAATGAAGGAGGAAGGGAGGGAAGAGGAAGGGATATTAGAGCTTGTTCGTGAGGAAGAAGGGGGAGGGTGGAGGGAATGAGACAGAGAAGGGGGGGAAGGGGGAAGGGAGGAAAGAAGAGAGGAATAGGATAAGGGAGGGGGAAGGGAATGAGATAGAGAAGGGGGGGAAGGGAGGAAAGAGGAGAGGAATAGGAATGACAGATATGGTTGTGTGAGTGAGGAAGGGAGGGAGAAAAAAAAGATTAAATGTAGAGACAATATAATAGGAAGAGAAATGGAGGAGGAGGTGAAAAGTGGAATGAAATGAAGAGAAAGAGTGGAAGAAAAAAAAAGATATGAAGAGGAAGAGAGAAGAGAAAAAGAGAGAAGGGTGAAAGAAAAGGGGAAGAGGGCAAATAAATGGAGGTATAGAGAAAATAAAGAAAAAAATTAAGGATATTTATACATAGAAAGTGAGATAAGGGAGGAAAAATATTATAGGTGTGGAATAGAGAAGGAGGTGAAAGGGGATATACAGTTAGAAGAGAGAGAAGAGAATGGAGAGAGGAGTCGGGAAGAAGAAGGGGATGGAGGGGGGGAAGAGAGGGAATAATGGGAGGGGAGGATAATAAAGTAATAAGAGAGGGGTGAGAGGGGAGTAAGAGAAGATGGGAAGGGAGAGGAGAGGGGAGGAAGATAGAGTGGGAGTGGGGAGATGAAAGGGAGAAGGGAAGGGGAGAAAGAGAGTGAGAGAGAAGGGAAGGTTGGGAGAGGAGGGGAAGGGAGGGGAAGGAGGACAAGTAAGGGGAGAGGAGAGGAAGGTCAAGGAAGGGGACGGGAGGTGGGGAGGGTAAGTAAAGGGAGAGAAGGGGAAGGGAATGAGATGGGAGGGGAAGGGAGGAAAGGCAAGGGAATGATTGGAGGAGGAGGACAAGTAAGGGGAGGGGAGAGGAAGGTCAAGGAAGGGGAAGGGGAGGGGAGGTGGGGAGGGGAGGGAGTGCAGCCTGACTAATGGCTCCTTCTCATTTGACGCATCATAAAACAAGATCTTGACCCCCCCCTCCCCCCTCTCTCATCTCCCCCCTCCCCACCCCTCTCTCCCCCTTCATCTCCCCGGGGTGTATACATCTAGCCCTGATAAGATGCATTATAGGCCATCGTCACCCTTCTCCCCCCCCCCCTCTCTCTCTCTCTCTCTCTCTCTCTCTCGTGCGGCTGTTCCTTGCGTCTTGATATACCGAAGTCTTAATATAGATGTGATTTCACGCCTCTCTCTCTCTCTCTCTGTCCATAATCACTGTTTTCTTTCTTCTTTTGCTGATAACGTCTGTGCTACTGCTGTTTCTACTACTACTACTACTACTACTACTACTACTATTACTACTACTATTTAAACCTAGTGTCTTATTTCTTTGTTTTCCAATTTGTTTTCTGTGTCACTTATAAACATGTATTTCATCATCAACATCATCAGCATTATCATTATCATCATCAACAACAAAGACAACAACAACAACAACAACAGCATTAGCAAATGGTACCTCCTCCTCCTCCTCCTCCTCCTCCTCTTCCTCCTCCTCTTCCTCCTCCTCCTCCTCGATCTATATCCTCCTCATCACAATTTATATATCCTCTTCATCTCAGTTTCTTCCTTTTCCTCCTTACCTACATCTCCATAATTTTCTTCCTCCTTCTACTACTACTACTACTACTACTACTACTACTACTACTACTACTACTACTACTACTACTACTACTACTGCTACCGTACTACTTATCCCATCACCCACGTCACCATTAGTATGACGGATCACAGAGAGAGAGAGAGAAAGTGGGTCGGTTCTGTTTTTACTTTGTTCATTTATTTTCATTGTCAGATTTTTTTTCAAGTTTGCGGAGAGGAAAACACACACACACACACACACACACACACACACACACACACACACACACAGAGAGAGAGAGAGAGAGAGAGAGAGAGAGAGAGAGAGAGAGAGAGAGAGAGAGCAACAACCCTTTCTTTCTTGAGTGTGAAAAAGAAAAAAAAAAAAGCTTAGACACAACAGTAACGTTTGTATTGTGTCTCTTTAAACTTTACCTCCATCCCTTGACCCTCCCCCTTCCCTTCCCTCTTTCCTCCACCCCTCTCTCTCTCCCTCCCGCATTCTCTACTTCTCTCTCTTCCTCCTTTCCATTCCTCTTAGGCTTCACTTTCATCTCTTCATTTTTTTTTCATTCTTATTTACCTTCATTCTTATATATTCATTTATCTCCCGTTTCCTCCATCCTTCCTTTGCTTTTATTTCTCCATCCTTCCTCCTTTTTCATCCTTCCTTCCTTCCTCTTATTCGGTCATTTCATTGCTCTTCTTTCTTTCCCTTCTTTCCTTCCTTCATTTGTGTTTTTTTTTTTTCATCTCATTTTTTCTTCATTCATCTCTTCTTCCCTCCCTCTCTTCTCTCCTTCCCTTCTCTCCCTCCTTCGTTCCTTCCATCCCTCCATCTCTCCTCCATTCCAATTCTCCTTCTCTTCACTCCTTCATTCATACCTATATTCTACTTCCCTTCCATTTCAATCTCCTTCTTCCCTTCAATCCTTCCATCCTGTGTTCTACCTCCTCTCTCTCTCTCTCTCTCTCTCTCTCTCTCTCTCTCTCTCTCTCTCTCGTTCCCTATATCCTCTTTCACTTCCCTTCTTCCTTTCCTCTTCTTCCTTCCTTCCGTCCTTACCTTCCTCCATTCACCCATTCATCATGCTTTTCCTCCTTCCCTCCATCTCTCCTTTCCTCCATCCCTCCATTCGGCTGTTTGGAGAGATAACAAAAAAGGAGTTCTGCTCTTGACTGCTTCCTCTCCTCTCGTTTCTCCTCCTCTTCCTCCTCCTCCTCCTCCTCCTCGTGTTCCTCCTCCTACTCCTCCATCACGAAAAAGAAGAAAAAAAAGATAAAAAAGAAAAGAATAACAGAAAATATGAAAAGCAAGTATGAGAGAGAGAGAGAGAGAGAGAGGGGGGGGGGGAGGGGGGAATCTAACAGTCGTATTTTTGTCAAGGATGTGATGTGGTTGAGAGATTTTTTGTTTGTTCTTTTTCTTTTCTTTCTTTTTTTTTTAGTTTTCCTTGACCCCTTCCTCCTCCTCCTCCTCCTCCTCCTCCACCTCCTCGTCAGTCCTGTTTTCTTCCACAGCCACGATTCGTTTTCTTTCACAGTGTACAGTTTGCGTTGCTCCGGCTTCCTTTCTTTCACATATTTTTTTCTGTATGTTTTGGTGCGTGTGTGTGTGTGTGTGTGTGTGTGTGTGTGTGTGTGTGTGTGTGTGTTGACCAATGCTATGTCAAATTAGGCTACCGATATTAGTGTTTGTATTTAAATATCTTGTTTTTTTTTTCGTAGTTAATTCCCTTCGCGAAAAGTTAAATCATATCAATGTTATAGAAATTTTCGTAGCGTCTTTTCTTAGGAGTGTAACGTTATAAATATGCTTCGTTTATGTCATAGGAATTCGGGTAATGGTTTTGTTGTTTCCATCTTTTCAACTTATCCAAAGCGAGACATCTATTTCCACCTCTTCCACAGATTCTCTTTACCTAGATATATTTGCTTCCACCTTTTCAGTTTGTAATCCACATCAAAATATGTTCATCGTTATAATCTTTCCCATGTATTCCCTAAAGCAAGGCAAAACTATATTCACCTACAGGATACAGAGAGAGAGAGAGAGAGAGAGAGAGAGAGAGAGAGAGAGAGAGAGAGAGAGAGAGAGAGAGAGAGAGAGAGAGTTTAATTTTGAGCCTCGTTTTTGTAGAAATATTATGTTTAAATAAAAATAAAATAAAAAAGCCAGATAACCGTCGTATTTTTGTCATGGGTATAATGTGGTCGAGTTTTTTTTTCTTTTTCGTTTCTTTGTTTTCTGTTTTCACCTCCTCCATGTATCACCCACAACAAGATACATGTGATTTCACCTTTCCCACCTATCGTAATCTCCGTGTCATCGCCCCATCTCGCATTCTTTCCCATATAAGTTGTTACTATTCACGACGGGAACCTGTTTTGGGGGTCCTGTTCCTCGCTCTCCCAAAGGCTCCTCTTCTTTTCTCTCGTTTCTCCTCTGTTTCTTGATTCTCTTCTTTCCTTTTTCTCTTCTTCCCTTCTTTTCTTATCTTTCTTTATTGTTTCCTTTCTTTTCTTTAGTTTCTCCATTTGTTATCATTTGTTTCTCTTCTTTCTTCTTGTTATCATGTTTATCTTATTTTCTCTTGTTCCTTCATTCGTTGTCTGTTTCTCTTATTTTCCCTTGTTTTTCCATTCGTTATTACCTGTTTATCTTGTTTGCTTTCATTTCCCTATTCGTTTTTTTCTTGTTTTCTTGCTTCCTTTCCTTTCCTTTTACGTTATTACCTGAGTCTTATTTTCTCTCGTTTCTCCACCTGTTTCTCTTATTTTCTCTCGTTTTTCCATCTTTTATCACCTGTTTCTCTTATTTTCTCTCGTTTCTCCATCTTTCATCATCTGTTTCTCTTATTTTCTCTCGTTTCCCTATACCTTATCACCTGTTTCTCTTATTTTCTCTCGTCTCCATCTTTCATCATCTGTTTCACTTCTTCCAACCATTTATTTCTTGCATATCGCGCAGATCTTCGACTTACAACACATTAGAAAAGAAAGGAAAGCGAATTGCAAAGAAAGAAAGAAAAGAAACTCGCTTGCTTCATCTAATCATAACAAGAAAGGAAAACAAAACGGAGAGAAAGAAAAGAATAAAAAAAAAACATGCTTCTCAGTTAAATATCCAATTGAAACAAGAGAGAAAAAAATAGAACAAAAGAAACTATAGGACGCTTCATCTCCCATTCCTCTCACACACACGGAACAATCATCTCCTTATATCCCCCCTAATAGAGGCATCAAGTCATCTCTTACTTTTCTTCTTCTTCTCTTTAACCTCCCTGACTGAATGCCTTCCAATGACAAGCCGCTTCGTACAGACACACACATTCGCCTTTCATCTCTCAATCCTTTCGCGCACAACAATCACGTACCTGTTCTCTAATTAAGCCATCTGGTTCTCTACGTCTTTTGTTCCTCGAGCCGAATACCGCTGAGTGATGTGATGATTTGCGGTGATGTGGGATGTGAGGTGTGTTACAGTCTAAGTTACCTTCTCGGTACTGAACATGACCTCACCTCACGACACATTCACGTCCAGTCAACTTGCCCATCATACCTCGTTCACCTTTTGTTCATCTTTCTACATTTTTAGTATATACGTTTTTAGTCCTTATTCCGCTTCTTCCTTCCTTCTTTCTCCTCGTCCTCGTCTTTTCTCATCTCTTTCTCCTCTTACTTCAACTCCTCCTCTTCTCCTTCTCTCTTATTCTTCCTCCTCCTCGTTTTCGTCCACGTCTTTATTTTCATCCTCGTTCTCCTCTTCTTCTTCCTCCTTTTCGTTCTCTTCCTCATCCTTCTCTTTCTCCTTGTCCTCCTCCTCTTCCTCTTATTTCTCCTCCTGGTCATCCTTCTCATCCTTCTCTTCCACCAGTCCTTTCTCCTCCTCCTCCTCCTCCTCCTCCTTCCCGCTGTGAATCAAATGCGATCGTGACTGGAAATGGTTTGCAGAAAGACGTCCCGCCTCACAAGTTCCATATTTCGTCCTCTGCTTCATCTTTTTCAATCATCTTTTTTTCTTTTTTTTTACATTCATCTTTCGTCCATTGTCTGTTTTATGTGTCGTTTTTTTTACTCATTTTTATTAATTTTTTTTTCTATTTTTTACGTTCATCCTCCCTTCTTTGTCTGTTTCTGTGTTTCGTTCTTTATTTAATCATCTCTTTCTTTTCGTTCGTTCTCCTACTTTATTTATGTTCTGTGTTTCGTATTTTACTCATCTTTATCAATAACTTTTTTTTACTTCCATCTTCCCCCTTTGTATGTTTTTGCCTTGATCGTCAACCGTAAATTATAAAAAAAAAGTTAAAATAAAGATGAAATAAAAAATACTTAAAATGAATATAAAAATCAAGGTTAAGATGGATTACTGCAGAAGAGAAGAGAATCCAACCTACCTTACGTGTCCTAATATTTCGTCTTCTGCTTATTTTTATATACTTTTTTACTTTTTTTAATTCTCTATCGTACGCTTCCTTCCACCCCAACGTCTACAGTATATATGTTTTCAGCCCTTAACTGCGTCTCTTCCTCCTCCTCTTCTTCTTCTTTTTTTCCTTTTTCTTCCTCCTCATGATCGGGGCGAAGCGGTTTGGATTAAGGAAGGAAGGGATGGAACTCCAGGATGTGTGCCGGTCTATTCTTTCCCTTCGTTCTTTTCTTTCCTTCATCTTCAATCAACATTTTTTCTCCTCTTGTTTTCTCTCCAGTCGCTGCCGTATATGGAAATCGCGATCGTGACCTGGAATGGCTTGACGCAGAAGAAAAAAAAAAGGGAATTCGGGTTCATATTTCAACTTCATGTGGCTCTTTTTCTTCTTTTTTTTATTCTTTATTCATGTTTTGTTATCTCTGTACATACTGCAGTCTCTCTCTTATTTTTATTCTATCATTATTTTATTTTATTTTATTATGTTGTCTCCTTTACCGTGAAAATATCGTCCACTGTCCATCTTAAATTAGCGTTTTTGATGATTTTTCTTCTTTTAAATGTTTTCACCAGCACCGCTAAACATTCATTATAATCCTAATCATGACATAAAGCAGTTTGTTGAAAGAAAAATCTCATTCATTCTACATAATACAAATTGCACTCATATACCTTTATCTTATTTATTCATTTTCAGCTAGCTTTTTTTTTAACTTTCTTATGTTCTTTTTACTTAATCTTTAAATATCATCTCTTATTCATTCATTCTCTTTTGTATGTTTTTATCGCGGTCATCAACTGTAAAATCCTCGCGGCGGGTTCTCGGGTTTGAAGCAGGAGGGGAAAAATGTCAAAGGATCTAACTCCACTCGTCTATTGTTCTTTCTCGTCTCTGCACTAATAATGTCCGTCACCCAATTAACTTACATTACGCCCCGTTGTGTTTACGTTCCCTCATGACGTGAAAGAGACATGACTTGGATTTGAAACGGCATATGAAGCAGATTTAGGAGCAGCAAATAGCGGACTTTTTTTCATTATTGTTTTCTTTGTTGCAATAAAAAAAAATGATTGAAAATAGGAAATTATGTCAGCATCTTCACCCCTTCAAATCCATGTCACCTCACTCCCTATAGTTTCAGTTTCAAGTCATCTCTTTCTTTATAAAACATGCTTTCTCTTATGACATGAAAGAGACACCCACCCTCACAGCATCACACGTTAACTCATTCTTTCAACACAAAACAAAACAAACTCTAGAAACGAATATTCAGCCTCACAAACCAGTCATTATCTCAACCTTTCCACCCTCACAGCATCACACGTTAACTCATCCTTTCAAAACAATACAAAACAAACTCTACAAGCGAATATTCAGCCTCACAAACTATTCATTCTCTTAACCTAACAGCCTCACACATTCCCTCATTCTTCCAACAAACTGCAAGACAAACCTCACGAACGATCATTCAACCTCACAAACCACTCATACTCTCAACCCTTCCACCCTCACAGTCTCACACGTTCCTTCATTCTCCCAACACAAAGCAATGCAATTCAACTTAACACACCATATCCTTTTCTTCTTCCTCCTCTTCCATCTTTCTTTTGTCATATGCATTTAACTCTCCAGACCAACTATAAAGGAGCACAATGTTACTGAACCATCATCACCTCCATTTCTTCTTCCTCCTCCTGGTCCTCCTCCTTCTCCGCCTCCTTCTTTTATTATTTACATTACGGTCGCCGAATCAGATACGACCACCCCCTCAAATGGACTGGAACCAAACAAAGCAGCAAAACAAATCGTGTGCTTACCTCCAGTAAACAACCACCACCACCGCCGCCACCTCCAGCTCCTCTCCTATTCTTGTTTACACTTATCACGCCGGCCGGACAAACATGGCGACAACCTGGAATGGACCGCGGCAAGAAGGAAAATAAACTTGCGGATATACCCAGACAGCAACAACAATAACAACACGATGATTGCAACCTTCTACGCTTTTCTTATTTACATTTCCTTCGCTGGACCAGACATATTCACGACCTGGATTGGATTATGTAAAGCCAAACGAAACATGAGCCAAAGAAGAACCCCAACTTATTACTTAAAGATATCCATTCAACAATAACGAAAATGACAATTGCAACCTCGTCTTCTGTTCCTATTTACACTTCCTTCGCTGGACCAGACATATTCACGACCTGGATTGGATTATGTAAAGCCAAACGAAACATGAGCCAGAGAAGAACGCCAACTTATTACTTAAAGATATCTTAACAACAATAACAACGACGGCAATTCCAACCTCGTCCTCTGTTCCTATATACATTTCAGTCGCTGGACCAAACATTCTAGCGACTTGAAACAGATTACAGCCAGATAAAACAAGAAATAGAAGACATTTGACCTATAACCTGCGAAATCCAAGTCAACAACAACAGCCACAAGAATCACTTCCTCAATCGCTATACCAAACATGCTTGCGACTTCAAACAGATTACAGCCAAATAAGACAAGAAATAGAGAAAAACACCTAATCTACAACCTGCGAAATCCAAGTCAACAACACCAGCCACAAGAATCATTCATCACCACCTCCTCCTCTATTACCATTTATATTTGCCTCGCTGGACCAAACGTAATTGCGACCCGAAACTTATTGCCGCCAGACCAAACAAGAAACACAAAAGGACCGCAAACATAACCTAACCGGCGAATCCTCATAGTCAAGAACCACAACCACACGTCTTTCCCTTTTCTTATTTACATTCTCTACGCTGGACAAGACACAATGAAGAACCCTGAACGCATTGCAACCAGACGAGACAAGAAACTAACCTATCTGCACAAACAAACCTAATCTGCAAACAAGCACAAACAGCTGCAACAATCACCACCTTCTTCTCTTTTCTCATTTACCTTCCCTTCGCTGAACTTAACACAATCACGCCCCGAAACGTATTGCGACCAGACGAAACAAGAAACTCAAATGGACTGCAAACTTAACCTAACCAGCGAATACTCAGTTAACAAGAAGAGCAACCACAACAATCACCATCACCGCCTATTTTCTCCTCTTACGTCCCTTCCCTTCGCTGAACCAGACACAATCACTCCCCCAAACTCATTGCAACTAGACGAAACAAGAAGCACAAAAGGACTGCAAACCTAACCTGATCTGCAAATGAGCACCACAACAACCACCACCACCACCTCTTTCTCTCCTCTCTACCTTCCCTTCACCGCAACAAAACACAATCACGACCCCAAAACATATTACCGACTCCTCCGCCTCGGCAAAAAACTCGGGACCCAAAACTCAACCCGCGGGACTTCTGAGCCTCCTCCTCCCTCGCCCACACCCCCGCCGCGTCCATTCTTCGTGTCCGGCCTTACAGGTGGTCCGCGGCCCTCCCTGCGGCACGCCAAGAAAGGAAACTGGTCTTGGGGCGCCGCGGAGGTGGCAATGAAGAGGCCGCCCTGCCCCTCCGTCACCCACGCCCCGGGGAGGTTTTGTCTCGTCCCTGCGGGGTGTTAGACTTGCCTTCGTCACGTTGCGGTATTGTTGTGATGGAAAGCTGGAGAGGGAGGAGAGAGAGAGGAGAGAAGGGAGAGAGCGTGGGTGTGAAGGAGGAAAGGAGGAAGAGAAAGAGGGAAGGGAAAGGAAAGGTGGATGGAAGGAGAGGAAAGACGGAGGGGAAAAGAGAAAGGGACGGAAGGAGGGGAAGAAGGAGATATTAGGTTGAGGGAAGGAGAGAGGAGAGATTGAGAGAGGGAGGAGAAGGGAAGGTTGGAGGGCAGGAGAGGAGAGAGCGTGGGTGAGAGGAAGGAAAGGAAGAGAGGTAAGAGGAAAGGGAAAGAAGGGACAGACGGAAGGAAAGGAGGGAGAGAAAGGAGGAGAAAGCAGAATAAGGGAAGTAGAGGGGAAGGGGAGCGATGGAGAAAATAAAATAAAGAGTAAGAGGAAGGAGGAAGAGATGAAGAAAGAGGGAAGGAAAGTCGTGGAAAGACATAAGATGGATAAAGAAGGATGGAGAGAAAGAAAAGAGAAGGAAAGAGAGAGAGAGAGAGAGAGAGAGAGAGAGATGTCTTTAGCTGGCCACGATGCTCCTTTGTTTTCCTTCTTTTTTTGGGGGGGGGGAGGGAAGGGATGTTGCTGAGTGTTGATGTTGTTGTTCTTGCTGCCCCCGTGATGTTTTTCTTCTCTTTCTTTTCTTTGATTTTTGTTGTTTTCTCTTCCTCTCTCTTCCCTGCTTTCTCTTGACTTTTCCTCTTTTTTTCCTTCTTTTATTTTCCTTTCTCCTCCCGTTCCTTTGTGAGTCTTGTTTTCCTGGTTCATTCTTTGCTTTCTTTTCCTTTTTTTCCTCCTGCCTTTCTCTCCTCCTCCTCCTCCTCCTCCTCCTCCTCCTCCTCTGTTTTCATGAGCTACTTCTGCTGTTGACCTTCCCATTTCTTGTGTCCTGTTTCTCTCTCTCTCTCTCTCTCTCTCTCTCTCTCTCTCTCTCTCTCTCTCTCCCCCCCCCCTCCCCCCCGAGACAGCTGTGGACAATTTGTGTCACGGGACGAATCAAGACGCATTTTCTTGTCACATTTTTTCCCCTTCAGTTATTTTAGATACGGCGAAGGGTGGTGGTGGTGGTGGTTGTGGTAGTGGTGGTAGTGGTGGTGGTTGTGGTGGTGGTGGTGGTGGTGGTGGTGACAAAGAGGAAGTAAGGACGAGGAGAAAAAAAAAGCACAAGGATAAAATGGATAAAATGATTGAGTAAGGAAAAGGAAAAGAAGAGGAAGAAAAAAGTAACGAAAAATAAAAGGAAAAAATGGACAAAAAATCGTATATAGAAAAGGAAAAGAAGAGGAAGATAAAGAGTAAAGAAAAGGAAAATGAGGACAAGGATAGAAAAAGGAAAAAACAAAACAGTAAAAATTAATAAAACAAGGAAAGGAGGGAAAAGGAAAAGGAAATAAAAAAGAAAAGAAAAGGAAAATGAGGACAAGGATAGAAAAAGGTAAAGACAAAACAGTAAAAATTAATAAAACAATGAAAGGAAGGAAAAGGAAAAGGAAATAAAAAGAAAAGAAGGAAAATGAGGACGAAGGATAGAAAAAGGAAAAGACAACACAGTAAATAAAACCAAGAAAAGGGGAGAAAAGGAAAAGGAAATAAAAAAGAAAAGAAAAGGAAAATGAGGACAAGGATAGAAAAAGGAAAAGACAAAACAGTAAAAATTAATAAAACAAGGAAAGGGGAGAAAAGGAAAAGGAAATAAAAAAGAAAAGAAAAGGAAAATGAGGATGGAGGATAGAAAAAGGAAAAAACAAAACAATAAAATTAATAAAACCAAAGGGGAGAAAATGGAAAAGGAAAGGAAAAAAAGAAAAGAAAAGGAAAATGAGGGCACAGCAATCACCTTCCCACTTCTACGCTGATAAGGACCTTCTTCATCATCCTCTTCTTCTTCTTCTTCTTCTTCTTCTTCTTCTTCTTCTTCTTCTTCCTCATCTCTTCTTTCACCTCATCATCTCTATCCCCCTTCTCTTCTGCTATAACCTCATCCTCATTCAACCCTTTCCTTTCTACTCGTTCTCCATCCTTCTCCTTCGCCTGCTCCCACTCCCTCCTCGTCCTTAGGGGTGGAGAATAGAGTGAGGGGCCAATAGAGTGCTCCACCGTGCCCTATACCCCCCCCCCCCCCAACCCCGGACCCTCCTAGCATACCTCCGTCAGCTATTATATTGATCGTCTTTGGGTTCCACTTAGGGTATGACACACGAGCCCCAGAAACCCTCCTTCAGGAACGCCCGTAGGAGGAGGACGAGAAGGAGGAGGAGTGAGATGAAGAATAAAGAAAGGGAGATAGGATAGAGGAAAGTTTGAGAAGTTGAGGAGAGGAAGGATGGAAGAGGGATGGAAGGGGATGAAAAGGATAGGTATTTAGAGGAGAAGAAGGAGAAGGAGGAACAGGAATGAGATGAAAAATAAAGAAAGGGAGATAGGATAGAGGAAAGTTTGAGAAGTTGAGGAGAGGTAGGATGGAGAAGGGATTGAAGGATATGATAAGGATAGGTATAGAGGAGGTGAGGGACAAAGAGGAGGAGAAGAAGGAAGAGGAGGAGGAGGAGGAGGAGGAGGAGGAAGAGAGAGGGAAGGAGAGAAGATGAGAGAGAGAGAGAGAGAGAGAGAGAGAGAGAGAGAGAGAGAGAGAGAGAGAGAGAGAGAGAGAGAGAGAGAGAGAGAGAGAGAGAGAGAGAGAGAGAGAGAGAGAGAGAGAGAGAGAGAGAGAGACGTTCTTACTCTATTAGCTTTGTCTTCATTTTTCTCTTTTCATTTTATTTTCCGTCATTTCGTTTTCTTTTTCTTCTTTTTTTGGTCTCTTTCTTTGCCCTTTTTCTTGCCTGTTCTTTTCCTCTTCTTTACGCTCTTTACTACTTTTATCTTTCTCTATTTTCTTCATCTTTATCATTTGTTCTTTTCTTCCTTTCCAAAGCTCCTCTTCTGCTCTTCTTGGTAACCCTCTTTTTCTCATCCTTGTCCTCTTTATCATCAGCATCAGCTCTTCATCTTCTCTATACCTCCTCCTCCTCCTCCTCCTCCTCCTCCTCCTCTTTGTCCCTCACATCTCCTCTACATACCTATACTAATCAACCCCTTCCATCCTTTCGCCAGCCTTCCTTCCCTCAGCGTCTCAACTTTTCATCTATTCTATCTCCCCTTCTTTATTCTTCGTCTTATTTCTGTTTCTCCTGCTCTTCTTTTTCTTGTTTTTGTTGTTGCTGTTTTTCTTCTTCTTCATCTTCTTCTTCTTCTTCCTCTCTTCTTTCACCTCAACATCTCTATTCCCCTTTTCTTCTGCTATCTCCTCATCCTCATTCAACCCTTTCCTTTCTACTCGTTCTCCATCCTTCTCCTTCGCTTGCTCCTCCTCTTCCTCGACCTCCCTATTCTCCTTTTCTTCTACCAACTCGCCATCCTTCTTCAACCCTCCTCCTCCTCCTCCTCCTATACGCGGGGCACACGAGGGCGGGGTCAGGTACTCCTCGCCTCAACAGCCCCAATTGGCCTCGTCACCGCCCCTCGAGAGTCGTTACGTGCAGCTCACCCTTCAGCCCGCTCCCCGCACCTGACACTCGACTGCTGGGGATGGCGGGGAGAGGCTGGAGTGGGAGCAAATGGGGAGAACGTGGGTAGGGGGTTAGGAGGGGACAGACGGCAAGGAGAGGTTCTTGTTGAGGGGACGCTAAAAGGGGAGAAAATGGGTAGCGTTGGTGGGGGGATGGGGACAGACAGAGGGGAGAGGTTCTTGTTGATGGGACGCTAAAAGGGGAGAAAATGGGTTGCGTTGGTGGGGGGATGGGGGCAGAGAGAGGGGAGAGGTTCTTGTGGAGACGCTGAAGGGAGGAGAAAATGGGGAGAAATTGGGAAATTGTAGAATTGTTGAGTTTATTTATACACGGGAAAAAGGAGAGAAGCGGAGAGGTGAAGGAGATAGAAACACAATGGAGAGAGGCTTTTGGGGTGACGTTGAGGGGAGAAAATGTTTATCGTGTAATTCTTGGGTTTATAATGTCGAGTCGGAAAGAAGAGAGAAGGAAGGAGTCGGTTATTGATGCCATGAGTGTTTTTTTTTTGTTGTTTTTTTTAAAGGGAAGGAAGACTAAGGAGAGAAGAAAGATTTTGAGAGGCTGTAAGAGTAAAATGGAAGAGAAATTGACTTGTAAGATGAAGTTGTTGATTGAAAGGAATTTGTCTGAGTGGAGGTGGAATTTTTTTACCACCCAACCTTAACACCAGCACCACCGTCATCACCACCACCACCACCATCATCACTATCGCTACCACTACCTCCACCATGACCACCATCACCACCACCATCACCACCACCACCACCACTACTACTACTACCACCACTACCACCACCACCACCACCCCACCATTACCACTGCCCCTAATACCTCAACCAACACCACCACCACCACCACCACCACCACCCTGGGAAAGATTGTGGCCGCCCTCGGGAGCGCTTGAGACATGCAGGTAATAACGATTGGGAAGGAGATAACCGCTGACCTCCTCCTCCTCCTCCTCCTCCTCCTCCTCCTCCTCCTCCTCTTTGTTCCTCTCACCCTCCGTCTAATCCCATTCTTATCGTCGTCGTCGTCATCATTCTTTCCCTCATTTTCTCCTCCTCCTCTTCTTTTTCTCCTCCCCCTCTTCTTGGCCCTCCTTCTCTTCTTCTTCCTCCTCTTCCTTCTGATCCTTCTCCTTCTTTTCTTGTTCGTGTTCTGGTTCTGGTTCTTTTTTCTTGGTATTCCTCCTCCTCCTCTTCTTCTTTCCTCCTCCTCCTCCTCTTCTTCTTTTCCTCCTCCTCCTCCTCTTTCTCCTCCTCTTAATCCTCCTCCTTGTCTTATTCTTGTTCTTGTTCTGGTTATGGGTCTTCTTTTTTATTTTTCTGGTTATTCCTCCTCCTCCTCCTCCTCCTCCTCCTCCTCCTCCTCCTCCTCCTCCTCCTTCAAGGCCATACAAATTGACAGACACGAATCGTTTCCAATCATTTTAAACTGTACGTGAAGGAAACGAGAGAGAGAGAGAGAGAGAGAGAGAGAGAGAGAGAGAGAGAGAGAGAGAGAGAGAGAGAGAGAGAGAGAGAGAGAGAGAGAGAGATAATAAAAACACAACACGAAGCAACGAACACCCTAAAAAAGAAAGAAAGGAAGGAAGAGAGAGAAAGAAAGAAAAAAGTGCAAAAAATAAGTGTTTAATTAATACGAACAACAGGAAAATAAAAATAAGATAATTGTGGCGTAAAAGAATAACATGGAAAATTCCACAAATATTTCCCATCTGTTTCTTTTTCCTCTCCATCACTTATGTATCCTATTTTTATTACTTCATTTTACTTTCAATTTCTTCGTTTCTTACATTTGCTTATACTTTATATCCCACTTTCTTTAATTATTCGCTTTATTTCTCTTTCTTATTTCCTCTCTTCGTCGTATTTCGTTACTCATTTTTTCTTCTTTTTCCGCTTGTGTTGTTTCCTGCGTTTCCTCTCTTGCAAAATAGGAAGAGTGAATCACAGCATGAATATTTATATCCTCCACTTCGGGAAAGGAAAGAAGGGAGGGAGGCAGGAAAGAAGAGGAGGAGGAGGAGGAGAAGGAGAAGGAGGAGGAGGAATGGTGAGGCGATAGCGACCCGGACACACCTCTCTTAGTGCCTGAAGGAGGAGGAGGAGGAGAAGGAGGTGGAGGAAGAGGAGGAGGAGGAGGAGGAGGAGGAGGAGGAGGAATAAGTAGTAAGGTGTTTGCCCTTGCTTTACCTTACTGGGAAGATAATTTAACACACACACACACGCACACACACACACACACACACACACACACACACACACACACACACACACACACACACCAATAAGCGTCACTCGACAAGCATAAATGAAAAAAAAAAAAACAGTCTAAATCAACGACCTTACTTAATCATCGATAGTTAGGAGGAAAAAACAGACCCATTACCATTAGAAAACAATTAGGTACATTCCTCCCCATTAGTCTTTTCAAAATGCAAAGCCACTTCCATATTCTCCTCTTCCTCCTTCTCCTCCTCCTCCTTCTCCTCCTCCTTCTTCTCCAGTTTCTGTTCCTACTTCTTTTCTTTCTCTTGTTTTCTCCACTTTCGTGTTATTTTCTCCTTGTCTGTTTTGTCACATCCTCTTCTTTTTCTTCTTCATCGTCGTCTTCAAAGTCATCGTCGTCATCCTCTTCTTCCTTTTCATCATTATCATTTTTTTTCTTCGTCTGGTTCTTCAAATTCTTGTTCCTCTTGTTCTTTTTCTTCTTTTAATTTTACTTCCTTTATCTCTACCTTTACTTCTACTTCTACATCTATTTTTCTTCCTCCTCCTCCTCCTCCTCCTCCTCCTCCTCCAGGGCTACATTCCCGGCATCACCGCAGTCGTCTCATCGAACTCAGCGTTAATCGTCTCCTCAAATAGCTCTCCCTGATAAGGCCAGCGAAGGGAGATCGAGGAGCCAGGTGATGGTGGGGAGGAGGAGGAGGAGGAGGAGGAGATGGATTATAGCATTGTTTGATCATAATGGTTGAATGTATGACGCATAGTAGTTGTGGTGGGAAGAACAGTAGTAGTAGTAGTAGTAGGAGGAGGAGGAGGAGGAGTAATAGTAGTAGTAACAGTAGTATTGTTGTTATGTGTTATTATTATTATTATTATTATTATTATTATTATTATTATTATTATTATCATTATTATTATTATTTATTTTTTTATAATACTTTTTGTTTTTGTATCTACTCACATTTATTACTTTTTATTAAATATGTTTTTAACGTAACTCTTTTCCTTAATTCCAGGTGAGTCTCAGTGGCTGTTTGGCGAGCACGGTAAGGAAAAGGAAAAAAAGAAGAGATAACACAAAGGTAAAAATAGGAGAAAAATAAATACAAGGAAAAAAAGAGGGGAAAAAGAAATTGCAAATAAAAAAAAGAAAACTAAGAAGAAACAAAAACACCGCAGGGAGGGCTGAGGCATGTTCCCCGGCGGCCTCCAGACAGATACCTTCCTCATCGCCGTGCGCTAATTACTTAAAAATCCCGTAACGAACCTGAAGCCGCAGCGTTGTCGTAAAAAGGGAAAATATTACCGGAATCTGATAGGAAACCGTAATACCTCTGCACATATTTTGTTATTTTTTATCGTTATTACTATTATCATTATTTTCATTCATATCATTGTTTTGACTGTTCTTATTCACCTGGTCATCTTTAATTAACAAGACGGGTCACCTTGACGTGTCGTGTTTGCTATCAAGGAGACGAGGCGTTGATGGAAGTCCTGCGTGTCGCCCCTGTAGGAAGAAGAAGGGACTGGAGGGAGAGAAGGAGAGAGGGAGGGAAAGTGGAGGGGAGGGGAGGTAAAGTCTGCTAGAGGGGAGGTAAGGTAGAGAGATTAGAGGAGGAGTAGGTGATGGGGGAAGGGAGTTTTAGGGGAGGGTATTGAGGGGTAGTTCGGGCGAGGTGGAGAGAGGGAAGACGAAAGTAAGGTGGAGGGGTGGAAGCAAGGTGGGGAGATAGGGAGGAACGAGTGGATGTGGGGAGGTGGAGAGGGAGGGCGAGGTGAGGGGAAGGGAGAGATGGAGGCAACGTTGGGGGAGGTAGAGGAGTGAGTGGGCGTTAGAACTTAAGGGGAAGGAGGGGTAGGGGGGTGGAGGGGGCGTGGAGGCAAGGTGGGTCTGTCTCCAGTAATTGTCAGGTGTAGGATGAAGACAGATGGATGCTGGCCCGCGGGAGGTGTCGTCAGGGAAGCTTTGTGTCACTGCCTTCACTCTGCGCCCGACACTGTACCCCTTCATCCCTGTATCTCTCCCTCCCTTCCTTCTCTGTTTGCACCCCTTTCCCCTTTCCCTTGCTGCATGCCTACTCTGTTTCCACTTAATTCTGCTTTCAAGACTCTATCCTTCTCTCTCTTCACTCTTACTCCCCGACCCTGCAGCCCTCTCCTTTTAGTTAACCACTAGTTCATCCCTGTATCCCTTCCTTATGTTCATTCATTCTTTATTGCCTTACTGTTTGAGTTTTTTAATTACTCATTGCTATCTTTCCCTTTCAATCAGATTATCTTTCTATCCTTTCCTTCATTCGTCCTCTTCTGCTATTTTTTGTTGTTGATTGTTATCCAGACCTCTTTCGCTCCCATCAATCCTTCCTCCCCCCCTTCCCCCCATTTCTATCCCCCTCTACTTTCCGATTTTATCCTCTCCATTTTTCCCGCCAGCTCTTTTCTTTCATTTTAATATCCTCGCTTTTCTATTCTCCTTCCTTTTCTCTTTCCTTTCATTCTTCAATCGTTGCGTTCTCCCTTCTTCGGCTTGCTCTCTTCCCTCCTTCCCTTCTTCTCTCTCATAATATTTACCTCCTCCCACTTAATCTCGTTTTCTTTCTTCTGCATCTCATTTCTTGCATCCTATATTCTTCTCTATTAATTGGTCTTTATTTCTCATTCATTCCAACATCATGCAAGTCGTTCTTTATTCTCTTCATTTCTTTTCTCCATCCATATCTTATTTCCTTCCCTCCTCCTTTATTTGCCTTTCCCTCCCTTTCTCCCTTTCTTCCTCTCTCCGTATTCTCTTACAAGCTATTACACACACACACACACACACACACACACACACACACACACACACACACACACACACACACTCAGATTATTCCGGTAGTCCAATTTCCGTCTCAATCCAGAGAGAGAGAGAGAGAGAGAGAGAGAGAGAGAGAGAGAGAGAGAGAGAGAGAGAGAGAGAGAGAGAGAGAGAGAGAGAGAGAGAGAGAAAAAATTATAGTAAGAATTAGAGAGAGAGAGAGAGAGAGAGAGAGAGAGAGAGAGAGAGAGAGAGAGAGAGAGAGAGAGAGAGAGAGAGAGAGAGAGAGAGAGAGAGAGAGAGAGAGAGAGAGAGAGAGAGAGAGAGAATGTCACCTCATATCTGCCTCACAGGTCATTAAACTTCTTCATCTTCAAATATTCGATGGCACGGATTCCAACCCTTCGCCCGCGGGTATAAGGGAGAGGTAAAAAAAAAGGCCAGGTGGGGCGTGGGTGGGAGGAGGGAACACCTGTTTTACCTGCACTCCTCCAATTAAGCGTTTCCCCTCAGGTTAAACTCATTATTCTGTGGGTATTTTCAATCTATACACATTCTCTCTAAGCTACTTTTTCTTATTGATATTTATTTATCTATACTCTTGTGTGTATGTGGTACGTTGTGTTCTATTGTGCATATAGATTATGTTGGTATTTTCTATATATACACACTCGTTCTAAATATATTTCCTCTGTTAATTTACTCTTCCACATTCATATTTATTTGTGGGCGTATCTTTAAACGTAACAATAATTATGTTCAACTATTATTCCGCGTCATTGTTAGTACGTTCAGTCATGTTTCATTCGTCACAGGTGTTTTCCGTGTACATCTCACCTAACCTAACCTAACTTAGCGTATTAAATTTTATTCTTATGTAACGGAACCCGAATTCAACAATCATAGAATCCCACACGCTCACCTTTGTTCAAGCATAACAAAACTAGTGTGTATCCCTTTGCACGCATCTATATTATCATTTCCATCCTTAAATCCACGTCTCAAAGTGATTTTAGCCAAGTTTCCACTCGTCATTGAGGTATTTTAACTGTATTTTTACTGTAACTATTTTTTTTAACTGTCTGTGCTAAGTTTGGTATTTTAACTATTTTTACTGTAACTTTTTTTTTACTGTCTGTGCTAAGTTTAATTTGACTTACAAGGAAAAGTTCGAATTTTGTTTAATTATTACTTTACTTTATTAAAATGTCATTACTTATAATTTACTTCACTTTACTAACTGATGTGTTTGTACGTTGACATTTTCCACTCACTAAACGTACTCAATCATTATTCCGTGCCATTCTCTTTGTTCATGTGTTCACCTTTCACTGAAGTATCTTACTTTTTTTTAATATTTAACTTACCTTTCGTCCAACATACTAAGTAGTGTGTGTACTTTTGCATGCACTACTTAAATCGTTTTCATTCTTAAATCCTCATTAATGAATTTAAGTGATTTCGGACATTCGTTCTTTGTCTATAGTCACTGTTTAACTTACCTTTATTCAAACATTTTAGCTAGTGTGTGTACCTTGCCTACTTCCCAGTCAAACATTCTTCCATCCTTTTAAATCCAAGTCATTTTTAAGCGATTTCAGCCATGTATTCAATCGTCACTGAGGTATTTCACATGTGTATCCAGTATTTAACTTGCCTATACTCAGACATATTAGCCCAATCTAGTAATCTTTCTTCCTTTTAAATCTAAGTCATTTTTAAGCGATTTCAGCCATGTTTTCAATCGTCACTGAGGTATTTCACATGTGTATCCATTATTTAACTTGCCTATACTCAGACATATTAGCCCAATCTAGTAATCTTTCTTCCTTTTAAATCTAAGTCATTTTTAAGCGATTTCAGCCATGTTTTCAATCGTCACTAAGGTATTTCACATGTGTATCCATTCTTTAACTTGCCTATACTCAGACATATTAGCTAGTGTGTGTACCTTGCCACTTCTCAATCTAGTAATCTTTCTTCCTTTTAAATTCAAGTCATTTTTAAGCGATTTCAGTTTTCAATTCTCACTATGGTATTTCACGCGTGTATCCATTATTTAACTTGCCTTTACTCAGACATATTAGCGAGTGTGTGCACCTTGCCACTTCCCAATTACCGAACCTTTTCAGCCATAAATCCGCGTCATTCTAACTATGTTCCCCAATGTTTTCACTCGTCGCTCCGGCATTTCACCCATCGCCGCCCATCCAATTAGGTCTTTTCACCCCTGTACTGCCGGATCCTCATTAATCAAAGGAGCCGTACAGAAGAATGCTCGTGGGATTCTGGGATTGTTGAATTCGGGTTCCGTTACATAAGAAGAAAATTTAATACGCTAAGTTAGGTTAGGTTAGGTTCGTTTTCTTTTCTTTTCTTTTCTTTTCTTTTCTTCTATTTTTTACATCAAAGGACACGGCTCAAGGGCAACAAAAAGATTACTAAAAAAGCCCGCTACTCTCCGTTTGGTTAGTTTAGGTTAAGAATGATCACAGGAATATATGTTTTCTTTCAATTTGGGTTTGATTTGGTTTCTCTCGTTTTATGTTTTATTGAGGGTGTTATATGTTGCTGCACACACACACACACACACACACACACACACACACACACACACGATCACTAACGTAAATAAATAAACTGATTCTCGTGGTTGGAATTTCCTCAATCTGATTTATATATTTTAACTTCGCTGCTTCTTAAAATTTCCGAGACTTTTATATCATATGTGTTTTTCCTTGGTTACTAGAACACACACACACACACACACACACACGATCACTAATGTAAATAAATAAACTGATCTCGTGGTTGGAATTTCCTCAGTCTGATTTATATATTTTAACTTCGCTGCTCCTTAAAATTTCCGAGACTTTCATATCGTGTGTTTTTCCTTGGTTACTAGAACACACACACACACACACACACACACACACACACACACACAGATGATTGATGTAAAAACTATGATATGAATAAATTTATCAGCCAGTCGGTGAACACAATCTTCATTCTCTCATCTAATTTTTTTTTTTTTAAGTTATCTCTCTTGATCTCTTAACCCTGAGGTACGTTATTAGCTTTTTCTGCGCGTTAGTGTTTTTGTTAATATCTCTGAGCTACACTTAATAACGATTCTATTATGAAAGGAACTAATGTCTTTATCTGTGAATTTTAAACATTTATCTCTGGTCTTTGTCTGAATATTTAGTTGTTTTTAGAATAATTATTTTTTTTGTGTTAGTTGTTTTAATATTTCTGAGCTACACTTGATAACGTTTCTATTATGGAAGGAACTAATGTCTATGAATTTTAGACATTTATCTCTGGTCTTTGTCTGAATATTTGGTTGCTGTTTTTAGAATATTTTTTTTTGTGTGTGTTAGTTGTTTTAATATTTCTGAGCTACACTTGATAACGATTCTATTATGGAAGGAACTAATGTCTATGAATTTTAAACATTTATCTCTGGTCTTTGTCTGAATATTTAGTTGTTTTTAGAATAATTAACTTTTTTTGTGTTAGTTGTTTTAATCTTTCTGAGCTTCACTTGATAACAACTCTATTAAGGAGGGAACTAATGTCTGTATTAGTGGATTGAAACTATCTCTCTCTCTTTGACCTTTCTTTAACTATTTAGCTTTTGTTTATCATTATTATTAGTTTTCTTCGTGTGTTGAATTTCTTTTATCTTTCTGATGTACACTTGATAATGATTCTTTAAAGACGGAACCAGTGTCTTTTAAAGTGAGTTTTAAATATTTATCTCCGGGTTTTGTTTTAATATTATTTTTTTATAGTTTTATTATTAGCATTTTTTTGCGTTAGTTTTTATCATCTTTCTGAGCTACACTTGATAACAGTTATATGAAAGAGGAAACCATTGTATTTCTCACTGAATTATAAAAACTTCCATCTGACTTTTGTTTAAATATTTTGTTTTTACGTAGATTTATTATTTTTTCCTCTGTGTTAGTTTTCATCATATTTCTGAGCTTCACTTGACAACAGTTCTGTTAAAGAGGGAACTGGCGTCTTTGTAACTGAATTAAAAAGGTCTCTCTTCTTTCTGAGCTTTGTTTAGACTTGTGTTTTTATAGCTACGTAACTTCTTGTCTTCGTTTTTCTTCCTTTTAGCGGGCGTGCATCCTATTAGCGGTTCTGTGAGACTCGTGTGCGCAGCTAAATTCTTACTCTTTATGTCTTTAGTATTTTTAAGTTGCATTATTTTCCTTGTATCGCATGAAGACTTATTCTCTGTAGTTGTTAGATCGCAAGGTCATAGATATTCAAACACTTCTGAAGGCTGGCTTATACTGTTGATGTTTACGTCTATATATTTTTTTCTTCCGTAATCTTTCTTTCTCAACTTCTGTTCATCTTATCAACTTTCTATCGAACTCACTCTCCCTTTAACTTCTTCACGTCTAAGCTCCGTTCTCTCGGTGATTATTGTTTTTTTACAGATTTTCAGTCTTGAAGTATTTAAGGCGCAAGAAGAGGAAAGAATCACACTTGTAAAATCACACGAGTATTATTTAAACGAATGAAAATACACAAATTGGTATCTACGAGTAAACTTAATGTTGTTGAATTATCCGAGTCAATCCTTACGAGTGAAGATATACGAGAAAAGGCATACGAGTTTTAAGTAAATAGGTTATAATATACAAATTAGAACACACGATTAAAATTATGCTACTAAAATTTAAGAATAGAATCACATTTTTTTTTTTTGCCAAAAATAAAAAAAAAAAAAATAAAATCAAGCACAAAAAAAAACCAAAAATAATAAAAAATAAAAAAAAAAAACCTTTAATAAAAAAACTAAATAAAAAAAAAAAAAAAAGCCCGCTATTAATAAAAAAAAAAGCCCGCTATTAATAAAAAAAAAGCCCGCTATAAAAAAAAGCCCGCTATAAAAAAAAGCGTGAATAGGTGAATAGAAGGCTTTTTAGTTTTTATTAGCGAGCTTCTTTGTATTATTTATGTTTGTCCTTATATGAAGGTTAAAATTAGACATTACGATTGAAAAATATGCTCTTAAAAACATACAAAAAAAGATGAGTCAGAATAGTGAAGGTTATGAATGAGATTATACGCGTGAAATTAATAAAACCATCACCGCCTGACATTTTTGGGCGTCAGCATCCCGCGGCGTGGAGATGAAGAGATGAAGATGCTGACGCTGAGCTCTGAGAGGAAGAAACAGCCTCCAGGAACGCGTCACACACACACACACACACACACACACACACACACACACACACACACACACACACATCACTCAGAACACATATTTGGTGCAGCAGCGAAGAATGATTTGCATATTCTCTCTCTCTCTTTTTTCCTCCTTTCCTTCCTTTTTTCCTCCTATTTTCCTAAGTTATCCCTAACCTCCACCTTTTCCTCCTTCATTTTTCACTCTCCTTCTCATGATTTATCTCTCATATTCTCTTCTTCTCCTCTTCTTCACTTCCCCTTATTCTCTTCTTTCTCCTATCCACTCCCCTAACCCCCTCACTCACCCTCACAGACCCCCCTCCCCCCCCCAGACAGTTGAATAGATAACAAACAAACTCACAGACAGCATATAACATTCACTCGCTTGCCCATTCTTCTCTTTCCTTGTTACTGTTTTCATATTCTTTTCAGTGATTTGTATTTGTGTCTTGCTTCCGAATCGTGCAAAACTGACCTATATTTTTACCTTCACTATTTCTCTGTTTACCTGTCCAGTGTGTTCGTGTGTTTGTTCGTGTGTGTGTGTGAGTAAAACCAGCAGCAGGTAGATCCGTATTAGGGACGTCACCTGCCTCTGATTAGCTTACCTGAGAGATGGAGGGCAGGTGAGGAGGGGAGAGGAGAGAGAGAGAGAGAGAGAGAGAGAGAGAGAGAGAGAGAGAGAGAGAGAGAGAGAGAGAGAGAGAGAGAGAGAGAGAGAGAGAGAGAGAGAGAGAGAGAGAGAGAGAGAGAGAGAGAGAGAGAGAGAGAGAGAGAGAGAGAGAGAGAGAGAGAGAGAGAGAGAGAGAGAGTTGGAGAGAGAGAGAGAGAGAGAGAGAGAGAGAGAGAGAGAGAGAGAGAGAGAGAGAGAGAGAGAGAGAGAGAGAGAGAGAGAGAGAGAGAGAGAGAGAGAGAGAGAGAGAGAGAGAGAGAGGAGTGTCTGCATCTGATTACCTCCGCTTGCAGACTCATCGAGAAGGAGGAGGAGGAAGAGAAGAGGAGGAGGAGGAGGAGGAGGAAGGAGGATCATTGTCGCAACTACTAGACTGTTAAATAAGGAGGAGGAAGGAAGAGAAGAAGCTGTTGTTGTTTTTGTTGTTGTTTGTTGGTCTTGATGATGATGATGATTTTGTACTCTTAACGCTGATGATGATAATGGTACAAGCGACGATGAATATACAGTGAACAGGACGATTTATTTTTTCATTTTATTATCATTCATCAAATTCATCACCTCTTCTTCTTCTTCTTCTTCTTCTTCTTCTTCTTCTTGTTCCTCATCATATTTTTCCTCTCTCCTCAAATACCGTAGAATTTGAGTAAAACGTTATCCAAGGAACAAAAAGGATAAATGAAGGAGAAGGGAAGAGAAATCAAAGAAAGAAACAGTTTTGAAAGAAAGAAAAAAAGTTAAATATATCGAGAACTGGAAGAACAGGAAAAAGGTGGAAGAAAAGGAAGAAAAAGATGGAAAAGGAAACGAGAAAAAATTGGAGAACAGGAAAGAAATAAAGGAGGTAGAGAAAAGGGGGAAAATGAGGAGAGGAAAAAATTGGAGAACAGGAAAGGATTAAAGAAGGTAGAGAAAAAGAGGGAAAAAATGAGGAGAGGAAAAGAAAATAGAGAAAAGGAAAGGGGATGAAGGAGATGATGTAAAAGAAGAAAATGGAGAGGAGAAAAAGGGAAGGGGATGAAGAAGGCAAAAGAAGAAAGAGAAAGGGAGATGAGATAAAATGGAGAAAAAATAATGAAAAAAAATGGAGGTGACGGAAAAGAGGGAACAGAAAAGAAAAATTTAAATAAAACAGAGAAAAGAACAAGGATAAAGAAGGGGAAGAAAGAGAGAGAAGGGGAGGAGGATGTGATGAACTTTCTTTCGTGGGAGGAGGAGGAGGAGGAGGAGGAGGAGGAGGAAGAAGAAGAGGAGGAGGAGGAGGGAACTCATGACGTTAATCTTAAGTGTGACGAAAAGACGAGTTAAGAAATAAAAATAACGGAATGAGAGGAATGAAGGAGAGAAAAAAATACAAAGAAGAGAGAGAGAGAGAGAGAGAGAGAGAGTTAACATTATATATTCTCTCTCTCTCTCTCAAAATCTATTAGTTGAGTCAGACTTCAATAGGCCTTACCACCGCCACCTCCTCCTCCTTCTCCTCCTCCTCCTCCTCCTCCTCCTCCACGTGCCCAAGAGGAAGAGGTAAGAGGAAGAGTAGCATCACCAGGTGTCCTCTTTATCTCTCCCTCACATTACAACTTAGATACCTCTCTCTCTCTCTCTCTGATCTCCCCTTTCTCTTTCCTCATTTTCTTCCTCTTCTTCCTCTTTTTCTCTCCCATTTTCTCCTCTTCCTCTTCCTCACTTCTGTCTCTCCCTTCCTATGCCCCATTTACTTCCTCTGCTTTCTCTCCCTCCTCCTCCTCCTCCTCCTCCTCCTCCTCCTCTTCCAACTCTCACGTGCTTAGTCAATTTGCTCCTCTCGTCCACTCCCTCCTCCTCCTCCTCCTCCTCCTCCTCCTCCTCCTCCTCCTCCTCTTCTCCCTTATTTATCTTGTCCCTCGTTTCCTCTTCATGTTTTCGCCCTTCTTATCTTACCTCCTCCTCCTCCTCCTCTTCTTCCTGTCTGTTTTCCTTCATTTATTCTGTTATTCTTCCTTTCATGTTTTGTTTTTTTTACTGTTTTCTCTCTCTGGTTCCATTTCTCTCTCTCTCTCTCTCTCTCTCTCTCTCTCATATCCTTTCTATTTTCTCTCCCTCCCTCTCGTCGCCTTCCCTCACCCTCCCTCTCTCTCCCTTCATCTCCACCCTCATCTCCCCTCATCTCCCTCGTCACCCTCCATTTGACGCCAACCCTTGCGATTCCCAGGACCTTGTTAGACTTTCCTCCTCCTCCTCTTCCTTTTTCCGCTTCATCTCCTCATCGTCATCTTCATCATCATTATCCTTAGGTGTTTCTGGTCCTTTTCTTCCTCTTCCTATTTTTTTCTGCAATCTTTTTTTCATACTTTTCCCAAATATATACTTTTTTTCCTTTTCTCCCTTCTCTTTTCTTATTCTCTTCCTTCTCGATCTCCTCCTCCTCCTCCTCTTCCTCCGATTCTTTGTTCTTGATTCTTAACATGGACATTGACAGTTTTTTTCTTTTTCTAACCGAGTCAACCGTCACTGGAACAGACATCCTGCAGACGTAGTTAAGGCGGAAACGATCAACTCTTTTAAAAATCGCATAGACATACTTATTTCGACTGGAGTGAATTGAACGTTCCTGTACCTATAGACACGGAAAGTGAGGGATCTGATAAGTTCTAGAGGCCAATGAAATACCTGGTGAATAGACTTACAGATTTAGTCACCAATCTCAGACAGCCGTTTCATGAGTCAATAAGCTTTCTGTTGCCTAATCTTCCATGTATCCTTCATCTCCTCCTCCTCCTCCTCCATGGGTGTTCCTCCTGCCTCACACGCCTCATATCCACCTTGTTAGTTCCTCCCCACCAGAGCCTCCTCCTCCTCCTCCTCCTCTTCCTCCTCCTCCTTCTTGCCCTCCTGGTCCTTGTCAATCCTCGTGGCAGACGTCCAACCTCTCCCTGACACCCTTCCTTCTCTCCTTATTTTCTCCCCTCCTTCCTTCCTTCCCTTCCTTCACATCCACTCTGCCCCCCCCCCCCCTCCTCCTGCCACTCCGTCATCCCCTCGGGCACAGGTGACCTACTTTATTACCTGCCTTGACACCTGTGCAATCAGTGGTGGTGGACAGGTAGTGTTGGATCCCATAAATGAGTGTTAACCTTCTTCTTCTTCTTCTTCTTCTTCTTCTTCTTCTTCGTCTTTTTTTTTTTTTTTTTTTTTTTTTTCTCGATCTTCTTGTTTTCTTCTGTTTCTTCTTTTCCTTTTTCGTCGTTGTTGTATTCCTATTTTTCATCATTTCCTGCTTCTTTTATATTTTTTCTTTCTTCTCTTCTGCCATTTTTCTTTCCTTTTGTTTTCGCGTTCTTCTTTTTTTTCTTCTTTTTTCTTCTTCTTTTTCGTCGGCGTCTTATTATTCTTATTCTTCACCACTTCCTTCTTCTCTTATTTTTCTTCCTTCTCCTCCTCTGCATTTGTTCTTTCCTTATGTTTTCTTCTTCTTCTTCTTCCTCTTCTTCTTCCTTCAGCTACGCGTGGTTGAGGTCGGACCGGGATGGATGGCTTGAAGGGGAGAGGGGGGATTGAGGAGGGAGATTGCAGGGGGGGTGAAGGTAGAAGGGGTAGGAGATGGATGGATGGGGAGAGAGGTCAGGCAGGTAGATTGCTAAGAGGGGTAGGTGGGGTGACCGGGATGGGTAGATGGGGGTAGAGGGTGTGTTTGGACAGAAGAGGGACTGCACAGGATAACATAAGGACAAGGCTAATTTGAGAGAGGAGGGAGGAGGGGGGAAGAGGAGAGAGATGGAAGGAAGGAAGGGGAGAGGGATAAAGGAAAGGAAAGGGAATAAAAGGAAAGAGTTGGAAAACGGAAAAGGAGGAAGGGGAGAAAACAGGATAAAGAGAGAGGAAAAAGGAAAGGGTTGTAGAGAGTTTGCCTAACCTCCCAATAGACACTTTTTTTTCCTTCACTCCATCTCTAACTAACTTTCCCTGCATCCTCCCAAAACTTATACACCTTTCTACTATTTATATTCTCCCTCTTCACTCTACCTTCCTCCCTAACCCACTTCTCCATCTTGTATACCATGAACCAAAACAAGTCCTCAGATTGGCTATACAGACAATCTTTATATTCTCCCTCTTCACTCTACCTTCCTCCCTTACCCACTTCTCCATCTTCTTGTATACCATGAACCAAAACAAGTCCTCAAATTGGCAATACGCTCTTACGCAACCCCGGACGGACGCAGGCATGGGGGTGGGTAAGCAATCCGTGTGTCCTCCGCGCGGGATAACGAGGCGCCGCTAAATATAGGGAGGATGCGCCGCGCAACCCCCTTGGGCACGCCAGTCACCGCGCCCGCCCCGCCTCATACGTCCCGGCGATACCCGCTATCTCTGCCCATTCATAGCCGGGGCAGGAGGGTAGAGAGGTGGCATGGGTGGGTAGGGAGAGGGAGGGTTGGAAGGGTAGGATGGAAGTGGGTGGAAGGAAGGAAGGAAGGGGGTCAGGTCTGTAGAGGTGAAGGAGAGAAGTAGGTTAGGAATAAGGAAGGAAAGGAAGGGTCGTAGAGAAGAACGGATGGGAAGGAAGAAAAGGGGTGAAGGAAGAGGGTTAAGATAAAAGGAAGGAAAGGGAGGATAAGGTTTTGTAGAGAAGAGTGAGAAGAGGGTCTAGAATAATGAAGGAAATGATTGAATGGAAGGAAAGAGGAGGGTTATAGAGAAAGAGGAGAGAAGGGGATTGAGGTCAAATGAAGGAAAGGGTTGGAGGGAAGGGAAGGGGAGGGTTAAGATAAAAGAAAATGAAGGAAAGGGATGAATGCTATAGAAGGGGCGTAAAGGGTTAACAAAAATGAAAGAAAAGGTTGAAAGGAAGGAAAGTGGAGTGCTATAGAGAAGGGAGGATGTAGAAAAGGATTGAAGGAAGGGGAGAGAAATGGGTTAAAAAAAAGGAAAGAAAGGGGAAGGTCGTAGGGAAAAAAGGTGATAGAAGAGGGATAAAGGAAAGGAAAAGGAAGAAAAGGAAAGAATTGGAATGAAGATGGAAAAAGGAGAAAGAGGAGAAAACAGGATAAAGAGAGAGGGAAAAAAGGAAAGGGTTGTAGAGAGGGGAAGGGGAAAGAATAGGAAGGGAAGAGGAGAGTTATAAACAGGAAAAGAGAATAGAAGAGGGATAAAGGAAAGGAAAAGGAAGAAAAGGAAATAACTGGAATGAAGATGGAAAAAGGAGGAAGGGGAGAAAACAGGATAAAGAGAGATGAAAAAGAAGAAAAGAGTTGTAGAGAGGGGAAGGGGAAGGAGCCGAAAGGGAAGAGGAGAGAGTTATAAATAGGAAAATAGAATGAAAATGAGAAAATTGATGGGAAAGAAAAACAAGAGGAGAGGGTAAGAGGAAGAGAAGGAAAGGAAATGAAGAGATGAAGGAAGTGGACAAGAGAAGCTGAGAGGGGATGAAGGAAGGAGAGGAGAGGATTAAAGGGCAGGAAAGGGAAGAGAGAGAGAGAGGAGAAGGAGGGAGAGGAAGGGGAGGAGGGGAAGTAACTCAAGAACCAAGAGGAAGGAGGAAGAGGAGAGGATAGAGATGGGATTAAAAGAAAGGAAGAAGGGAGAGAAGGGAAGGCAGAGAAACGAAGAAAGAGAAAAGGAAGAGAAGATGAGAGGAAGAAGACAAACGAAGAAAAAGAAGAGTAAGCAAAAGAAAGAGGGAAGAGAAGAAGCGAAGGAAGGGAAGGAGGAAGAAAATGGAGAGAGAAAGAATGGAGAAAATATAAAAAAAGAGAGATGAGAGAAACGAAGGGAGAGAAGGGCAAGGGAGATACGAAGGAAGGGAAGGAGGAAGAAAATGGAGAGGGAAAGAGTGGAGAGAAAGGAAGGGAGGGAGGGAGAGGAAGGGGAGAGAAGGGCAAGGGAGATACGAAGGAGGGGAAGGAGGAAGAAAATGGAGAGGGAAAGAGTGGAGAGAAAGGAAGGGAGGGAGGGAGAGGAAGGGGAGAGAAGGGCAAGGGAGATACGGTCGCGCGGTGCTACTGAAGATTCTGTTGCTTAAGAGACGAAGACCAGATCCTCCTACTTAGTGAGAGAGAGAGAGAGAGAGAGAGAGAGAGAGAGAGAGAGAGAGAGAGAGAGAGAGAGAGAGAGAGAGAGAGAGAGAGCAATTGCCACGTGTCCTAGTTAATTTTCTCTTATAGACATCCCCTCCTCCCCCCCCCCCTTCACCTCCCCTCCCCCCCATTACCTCCTCCTCCTCCTTACCCCTCCCCCATAACCACCCCCCTACCCTTACTAAGTCAATGTCCTCCTGCCTTACATACCCTCCTCCTCCTCCTCCTCCTCCTCCTCCTCTTGGCATATGTGACGGAGATGAACACTGAGGTCACGCGTAGTTTTTAGAGTATGACCCCAATTTTACCTTACCTCCTCCTCCTCCTCTTCCTCTTCCTCCTCCTCACTTTCCTTCTAAATCCCGTGCAGAGAGAGAGAGAGAGAGAGAGAGAGAGAGAGAGAGAGAGAGAGAGAGAGAGAGGGCAATGCTACTTTTACTAGTGTTATTGTGACCTTCAGAGTTGTGACGTTACTGAGAAGAGGGAAGAAGCAGACATTGTGTGGGAGGAGGAGGAGGAGGAGGAGGAGGAAGAGGAGGAGGAGGAGGAGGGTACGTGCAAAGTGATATAAAGACTAAAGTGGAATGATACACCCCAAGAAGAAGAAGAAGAAGAAAAACAAGAGTAAGGAAGAGACAGGAGGATGAAGAGAAGACGAGAAGAATGAGAACGCAGATGGAGAGGAAAAAAGAAGAAGCAGAACAAGAACAAGAAGACAAGGAGGACAAACCTAAGAAGAAGAACAAGAAGAAAAACAAGAGTAAGGAAGAGGAAGGAGGATGAAGAGAAGACGAGAAGAATGAGGACGCAGATGGAGAGGAAAAAAGAAGAAAAAGAAGAACAAGCACAAGAAGACAAGGAGGATAAATGTGAAAGAAGATGAAGATAAGAAGCAACTTGAGACAAAAACAAAATATATCAAACAATTTAAAACGATGATCATGCAAAGGAGAAGAAGAAGGAGAGGGAGAAGAGGAAGAAGAACAAGGACAATAACAAGAAAAAGAAGAACAACAATAACAAGAAGCAAAAGAAGAAAACAACGAAAAAGAAGAACAAGAAAACGTTGAAGAAAAAAACAGAACATTAACAAGAACAACAAAAACAAGAACATGTAGAAGAAGAAGAAGAAGAAGAAGAAGAAGAAGAAGAAGAAGACAACACGTGACATTTAAGACTAAATGGTCCCGTCTATTTTATCCTCTCCCAGCTGTGTTTGTGATGCTGTGTGTTGCCATCCTCCTCCTCCTCCTCCTCTTCCTCCTCCTCCTCCTTTTTCTCCTCCTCCAAAGCGTTCTCCTTCTCTTCCGTTCTCCTCACTTTTAAATTAATTACTCGAGTACTTTTCTTTCTTTCATATTTTTTGTCTCAGTGTAATTTTGGCTATGAGAGAGAGAGAGAGAGAGAGAGAGAGAGAGAGAGAGAGAGAGA